>NC_052517.1:1355435-1501886 GCF_014356525.2 Nilaparvata lugens | reverse complement strand
TTCGATTGAGCTTCTAACCTAAACTCCGAAGTCAATGACAACAAGCATTGTTGACGTTGACATTCAGATTGGCCAAATTTCAAGTGTGCTAAAACAGCTGATCAAAAACTTTTCATTATTTTGTGTTCTTATTCAAGAATCAAAACATTTTATAATATTCATCTTATTGTCATTTGGAAGAATAAAAAGTATGAACTCACCTCTTACATAATTGACATATTCTTTTAGGTTATTTAGACAAATCAGAATAAAAAATAAAAATACTTGGACAATTTCCTGATATTCAGATTACCTCAGATTTGCTAGAGCCATGACCTTCCTGTTTTGCCTTCGGAAGTGCATAATAAACAATTATTCTCATATATTGTTTTTGTTTATATTTCTGTGTGGTGAAAAATAACGTTCTCACCATGGGCAAACATCTTTTTCCGGCTCTCCGGCTTACGGCCTCAGACTTGAAACCAATTTCGAGCCAGAAAAGTCTCATTTTCAGCCCTAGGTGCGAAATATACTATTTCACTCGTGATATACACAACATTTTTCCTCCACCTAAATTTTTATAAAAACTGCAAATAAGATAATACGTGACCAAACAATGTGTTACATCTAAAAAGTGAACAGAAACAGCTGGCTTGGAATCACAGTTCTCCACCAACAGCGCTATCTGTTGGCAAAGGGTGTAACAAAAATGCCGCCACAACTACAGCTATGATCAAGTTCCCGTTTCAAATTTGATTAGTTAATAAGGAATATTCGGTGGCTGGTATTTTGAATAGCATGGAATATAAAAGAATATTTAAACATTTTTTTAGTAAAGTGATATGAAGTTTGTAATAATTTCAGCATGCAAACATATAATTCATATGTTGATCAAATCTGGTTGAGGTATTGAATTAAGTTGGTTCAATGACTGACTACTCTATATGCTTCCTCATCTGAGCTTAGACCTTCTTACCTATTACAATGTAGGTTTTTAAAATAGAGATGCTTAACATGTTATTAAAATGAAGTCACTTTCCCTCTCTAGGGAATTTTTCTGTTTTTTAGTACCATGAGCGAAAAAGTGATACTTTAGTGTTTGTTTCAGGGAGTAAAGTGAATACTTCAGACAGTTGGTGGAGGAAAAATTCTTTATTACATGTGAACAGTATGAATGTATAATTAATACAAGAATTCTTGTTGATTTTGATAAGATTCTTCAATAAAGTTTATGAGAAGTTTGAGAGATTAAGGGCCTTCTGATATTGGCTTTAACTATATCATGATGTATATCTTTCTCCTTCTGTGGAGATTTCTATTTATTCTTCTTTTTGTTATCAAATCCTGTCACTTTGTCTCCCTTGACATCTGTTGTCCCATTATTTTTATCACCTCCTCCAGACACCTTGTTACCATTATTCTTATCACCTCCACCTGTCATGTTGGAAGCATTTTTCTTATTACCTCCTCCTGTCACATTGGTACCATTTTTCTTTTCACCTCCTCATGTCACGTTGGTACCATTTTTCTTATCACCTCCTCCTGTCACGTTTGTACCATTCAACTTATTACCTCCTCCTGTCACATTGGTACCATTCATCTTATTACCTCCTCCTGTCACATTGGTACCATTCAACTTATTACCTCCTCCTGTCACATTGGTACCATTCTTCTTATCACCTCCTCCTGTCACATTTGTACCATTTTTCTTATCACCTCCTCCTGTCACATTGGTACCATTCTTCTTATCACCTCCCCCTGTCACATTGGTACCATTCTCTTATTACCTCCTCCTGTCACATTGGTACCATTTTTCTTATCACCTCCCCCTGTCACGTTGGTACCATTCTTCTTATCACCTCCTCCTGTCACATTGGTACCATTTTTCTTATCACCTCCCCCTGTCACGTTGGTACCATTCTTCTTATCACCTCCTCCTGTCACATTGGTACCATTCTTCTCCTGTCACATTGGTCCCATTTTTCTTATCACCTCCTCCTGTCACGTTGGTACCATTTTTCTTATCACCTCCTCCTGTCACATTGGTACCATTTTTCTTATCACCTCCTCCTGTCACGTTGGTACCATTCTTCTTATCACCTCCTCCTGTCACATTGGTACCATTTTTCTTATCACCTCCTCCTGTCACATTGGTACCATTTTTCTTATCACCTCTCCTGTCACGTTGGTACCATTTTTCTTATCACCTCCTCCTGTCACGTTGGTACCATTCTTCTTATCACCTCCTCCTGTCACGTTTGTACCATTTTTCTTATCACCTCCTCCTGTCACATTGGTACCATTTTTCTTATCACCTCCTCCTGTCACGTTGGTACCATTCTTCTTATCACCTCCTCCTGTCACATTGGTACCATTCTTCTTATTACCTCCTCCTGTCACATTGGTACCATTTTTCTTATCACCTCCTCCTGTCACATTGGTACCATTCTTCTTATCACCTCCTCCTGTCACGTTGGTACCATTCTTCTTATCACCTCCTCCTGTCACATTGGTACCATTCTTCTTATCACCTCCTCCTGTCACATTGGTACCATTCTTCTTATCACCTCCTCCTGTCACGTTGGTACCATTCTTCTTATCACTCCTCCTGTCACGTTGGTACCATTTTTCTTATCACCTCTCCTTTCATTTTGTGAGAATTTTCCAAAAGTGATCTCCTCTTTCTTCCTTTTATTCCTCCTTCTTCTTTTTCTCCTCCTCCTCCTCTTCCTCCTCCTCCTCTTCCTCCTCCTTCATCTTCAACGCTTCCAGCATCTCCTTTCATTTTGTGATAATTGATAATCATGTCCAAAGTATTTCTCCTGTCTTGTATGCCTATATCATCTGTTTCGTTTTCTAAAAATGATCTTCTCCTTCTTCTTCCCTGTGTTTTCTTCTTCTTCTTCTTCTCCCCTTCTCTGTCCTCTCCTCCTTCTCCTCCTTCACCTATTTCTCCCACTTCTCCTACTTCACCTTGTCCTTCCCCGCGTTTAGCATCTTTCATTTTGAAAAGTTTATTCAATGCAATTTGGTGGGCGATCATGTCCAATTTATTGTGATCAAGAGGTTCGGAGATACCTCCTACTTCTCCTCCTCCTCCTCCTCCTCTTCCTCCTCCGTCGATTCCTCCACCGTCTCCTCCTTCTTCTCCTCCTCCTCCTCGGTCTCCTCCCTCTTCTACTTCTCCTCCGTCTCCTCCTTCTCCTCCTTCACCTCCTCCATCTTCTCTTCCACCGTCATCTCCTTCTCCTTCTCCACCTTCTTCTTCTTCTCCTTCATTCATTGGTGGATCAGAGATCAGTGGTTGATTGTCATTATTATCAGCTGGTGATCTCTTGCTGATGAGAGACACGTTGACAGCTGAAAGTTGAAGAAAAACTTTGTTAGAAAAAGTGAAAGTGAATTTATAATAAATTATTCAAAGGCAAGATTATAAATAATGTATTCCAACCTCAAAGTGGAAGTTTAATATTGTGCATTACATTATGAGTGGTTTTTACTTTCCTTGCCCTATTACCATAGGTAAGGAAAGTATTGCTTTCCGAAAAATTAAGGTACCCCAATTTCTAAATTTCTATACGTTTCAAGGTCCCCTGAGTCCAAAAAAGTCGTTTTTGGGTATTGATCTGTATGTGTGTGTGTGTTGTGTGTGTGTGTGTGTTTGTGTGTGTGTGTTGTGTGTGTGTGTGTGTGTGTGTGTGTGTGTGTGTTGTGTGTGTGTGTGTGTGTGTGTGTGTGTGTATGAGTGTATGTGCGTAAGTATTGCTTTCCGAAAAATTAAGGTACCCCAATTTCTAAATTTCTATACGTTTCAAGGTCCCCTGAGTCCAAAAAAGTCGTTTTTGGGTATTGATCTGTATGTGTGTGTGTGTTTGTGTGTGTGTGTATGTGTGTTAGAGTGTGTGTGTGTGTATGAGTGTATGTGCGTCTGTGTACTTGATATCTTATCTCCCAATTAACGGAATGACTTGAAATTTGGATCTTAAGGTCCTTACAATATAAGGATCCGACACGAACAATTTCGATCTAATGCAATTCAAGATGGCGGCTAAAATGGCGAAAATGTTGTCAAAAACAGGGGTTTTCGCGATTTTCTTGAAAACGGCTCCAATGATTTTGATCAAATTTATACCTAAAATAGTCATTGATAAGATCTATCAACTGCCACACAACGAATATCTGTAGAAATTCCAAGAGCTCCACCACATCTATGCAAAATTTGATTTTAGATTCCCAAATTATCAGGCTTCAGATACAATTCAAACCAAAATTTTCATCTGGAAAAGATTGAGCATGAAAATCTCTACAATTATTTATGTTCAATAACATTTTCACCTAAAATTTAAAATAAGCTCGAAATTCGAGAAAATGTTATTTATTATTCAATTGCAAACTGTTGGCAACTGTTTCTATAAATCATTCACTATGAAGAGATAGCAGACTTCGTGTGTCTCCAGCGTTATTGTCCTGTCACCAGCTGGTTTGAATCTTTGAATAGTAGACTTAAAATGCGCGTGAACACTAGCGTCAGGTGATAAATTTTCATAACGGCTAGGAAAGTTGTGTGAGTGCGCCACACCAGATTTTTTAATTATCAATATTGAAGCTGAGTTTTTCAGGCTAGACACAGAACTCTGTAGTCTGTTTCTTTGTCCTCAAGTTGATTGTAAATGATGAATAAATAAATAAAAAAGTAGATAAATAAATAGATAAATAGATAAATAGATAAATAGATAAATAGATAAATAGATAAATAGATAAATAGATGAATAGATAAATAGATGAATAGATAATAGATAAATAGATAAATAGATGAATAGATAAATAGATAAATAGATGAATAGATAATAGATGAATGGATAAATAGATAATAGATAAATAGATGAATAGATAATAGATAAATAGATAATAGATAAATAGATAAATAGATAAATAGATAAATAGATAAATAGATAAATAGATAAATAGATAAATAGATGAATAGATAAATAGATAAATAGATAAATGGATGAATGGATAAATAGATAAATAGATAAATAGATAAATGAATAAATATACTGTCTCCCGGCTACATAGGCCAAACAAGTTATCGACTCTTTGAATGTTTCTAATTCTTTTATTGACCTATGAATGCTTATTTATAAATATATATTTAATGGTTCAGAGTACTGTCTATGATGAGGTTCACGTTTTTAATGGCAGTGGAAAAAGATAGGAGAACAACGTTGCCGATCCCCACTGTCTTGTCAATGCCTTCTATAGTCGGTAGCTGATACCTGTTTCCTATGGTGTGCCACAAGGCTCTATTTTAGGCCCAGTTCTGTTTATTATTTATGTAAATGACATGCCAAAAGTAATTGGACCGTTAGCTAAAGGATACCTGTTTGCTGATGATCTTGCGATTTGTGTTAGCACAAAGACCCTTTCAAGTAACGACAGACCAATAAATGAGATGACACTTAAGGTGCGTACAGACTTTCAATCTGCTCCGCAACCGAACGTCACTCCAGCAGAGCGATTGATGATCGACTGGCGAGCAAGAGTGGTTCGACCGGGGAACGCGAGAAGATCTAACATCTTCCGTAACGTTCATGATGGGTGCGTGGGTGGAGCAACTGTGGTCGATGGAGGAACGAGGGCGGTATGAGGGCGGAGCGTGCTCGGTGCGGGTTGGAAGCGTGTATATGTGTACGCAGCTTAATGGTTGAGAACTGGTGTAATGCAAACCTGTTGTGTCTAAATTCAGATAAATTCAAAAGCTCAGTGTTTCATATAGCAATAGTTTACATGATGGTAGCCAAAGCATGGTTAATTTTCTTGGATCTATCATAGAATCAAAATTGAAGGGGAACAGTCATATGATAAAATGACGAATAAGATGAGTAAAGGACTTTTTATGCTGAGAAAGTTGAGAACAATTGTGAACTTACAGGTCTTAAGAACTGTATACTTTTCACATTTGGCACAGCCATCTGTCCTATGGTACTTTAATTTGGAGCTCTCAGAAATATAGTAGTAAATTATTCAGGTTGCAGAAGGAAGCTGTAAGATGATTTGTGGTCTTCCTTACAGAGGTCACTGTAGAGACAGTTTCAAATCCATTTATATATGACACTTCCCTCATTATATAGACTATTATTTTATCAATGTTTAGTTTATGTTAAGGAAAACCATAGCTCATATGTTCAACAGGGTGTGTCTAATACAGGGTGTAATAATATAATACCAGTGGGGAGAACAATCTTTCTATAAGTTTTTGCAATTACTCTAGGTCACAATAGTTATTTGTGCAACTAGTGTGCAAAGTTACAGTTTGCTGCACCGAAAGAAACGTTTACGCCCTAGCCGCAGGCGAGGGCGAAATGGCTTCTTGAGTGCAGCAGAGGAACTTTGCGCACGTATTTCACATTTAATTTTTCCTACAGTTACCATTGAATATGAAAAGTGGGTAATTATGGATAAAATGATGCTGAAATCCATCAAATGTTTGTGTGTGTGATGCTGTTATTTATAACAACCTTAATTCATTTAAAAATTAATAATCCCATTGAAGTTGAAAATTCTCAGTCAAAGTTCTCATTTTTATTCATTCAAGAATCAGAAAAATACAGATAAAACAGAAAATTCGCATTTAAAATACACACCAACAGCTGGTTTGGATGACTGCAAAATAGCTGAACCGACAAGCGTGCAACCAAGTGGGAGGGATCGTACCTAACTTTGTTCTTTCATCCAGCTAAAAACAGTACTCAGATATCAGAATTATGATTAACTAGAATTACCAAAAAATACTATGAATAAACTAAAAAATATTTTTCGCCACACTGCACAGAAAGCAGCTGTTTTCCAGTCCCTACGTAGATCTGAAAGACCTTGTTTGCAGACGACGTCAGAAAAGGGTTTCTTTTCCGGTCTAGGCCAGAAAGTTGTCTCTTTCCAGCCGCTCATGGAAGTAGTTGATAAGTCATCCGCTAGATCGGGCGAGTGTCCACTTTCATCATCAGCTGAAGTTGCCATGATTTCAGTTCCAGTTTCGAATCAAACTAATTCGCTTCGCAACCAGTTTATTCAATTATTTATTGTTGATTAGTGCATTCCGAATTTTCAAAAATGCTTGAAGATGACTGTGGTATTCCAAGTGAAATTTTAAAGAATCTGAAATCCTGACTGCAAATCTTCTACCACTAAAATCAAGAGATAAGGTGCGTACAGACTTTCAATCTGCTCCGCAACCGAACGTCACTCCAGCAGAGCGATTGATGATCGACTGGCGAGCAAGAGTGGTTCGACCGGGGAACGCGAGAAGATCTAACATCTTCCGTAACGTTCATGATGGGTGCGTGGGTGGAGCAACTGTGGTCGATGGAGGAACGAGGGCGGTATGAGGGCGGAGCGTGCTCGGTGCGGGTTGGAAGCGTGTATATGTGTACGCAGCTTAATGGTTGAGAACTGGTGTAATGCAAACCTGTTGTGTCTAAATTCAGATAAATTCAAAAGCTCAGTGTTTCATATAGCAATAGTTTACATGATGGTAGCCAAAGCATGGTTAATTTTCTTGGATCTATCATAGAATCAAAATTGAAGGGGAACAGTCATATTGATAAAATGACGAATAAGATGAGTAAAGGACTTTTTATGCTGAGAAAGTTGAGAACAATTGTGAACTTACAGGTCTTAAGAACTGTATACTTTTCACATTTGGCACAGCCATCTGTCCTATGGTACTTTAATTTGGAGCTCTCAGAAATATAGTAGTAAATTATTCAGGTTGCAGAAGAAGCTGTAAAGATGATTGTGGTCTTCCTTACAGAGGTCACTGTAGAGACAGTTTCAAATCCATTTATATATGACACTTCCCTCATTATATAGACTATTATTTTATCAATGTTTAGTTTATGTTAAGGAAAACCATAGCTCATATGTTCAACAGGGTGTGTCTAATACAGGGTGTAATAATATAATACCAGTGGGGAGAACAATCTTTCTATAAGTTTTTGCAATTACTCTAGGTCACAATAGTTATTTGTGCAACTAGTGTGCAAAGTTACAGTTTGCTGCACCGAAAGAAACGTTTACGCCCTAGCCGCAGGCGAGGGCGAAATGGCTTCTTGAGTGCAGCAGAGGAACTTTGCGCACGTATTTCACATTTAATTTTTCCTACAGTTACCATTGAATATGAAAAGTGGGTAATTATGGATAAAATGATGCTGAAATCCATCAAATGTTTGTGTGTGTGATGCTGTTATTTATAACAACCTTAATTCATTTAAAAATTAATAATCCCATTGAAGTTGAAAATTCTCAGTCAAAGTTCTCATTTTTATTCATTCAAGAATCAGAAAAATACAGATAAAACAGAAAATTCGCATTTAAAATACACACCAACAGCTGGTTTGGATGACTGCAAAATAGCTGAACCGACAAGCGTGCAACCAAGTGGGAGGGATCGTACCTAACTTTGTTCTTTCATCCAGCTAAAAACAGTACTCAGATATCAGAATTATGATTAACTAGAATTACCAAAAAATACTATGAATAAACTAAAAAAATATTTTCGCCACACTGCACAGAAAGCAGCTGTTTTCCAGTCCCTACGTAGATCTGAAAGACCTTGTTTGCAGACGACGTCAGAAAAGGGTTTCTTTTCCGGTCTAGGCCAGAAAGTTGTCTCTTTCCAGCCGCTCATGGAAGTAGTTGATAAGTCATCCGCTAGATCGGGCGAGTGTCCACTTTCATCATCAGCTGAAGTCGCCATGATTTCAGTTCCAGTTTCGAATCAAACTAATTCGCTTCGCAACCAGTTTATTCAATTATTTATTGTTGATTAGTGCATTCCGAATTTTCAAAAATGCTTGAAGATGACTGTGGTATTCCAAGTGAAATTTTAAAAGAATCTGAAATCCTGACTGCAAATCTTCTACCACTAAAATCAAGAGATAGGTACGATAGCTTAACGAGTATTCTTTATTTTGTATTCTTTATTTATTTTGTCAGCAATACCTGTAGTGTGGTGAAAAATATCGTTCGCACCACGGGCAAAAATGTTTTTCCAGCTCTCAATCTTTTCTAGTCCTCGGCCTACGGCCTCGGACTTGAAAACCGATTTCGAGCTGGAAAAATCTCATTTTCTGCTCTAGGTGCGAAATATACTATATAGAATAACATAGACAACAGAAAATATTTTAGTGTAGTATATTCTAATGTTATTTTATTAATTTTATTGAAATGATTTTGAATGGTATTATTAAACCTGAAAATTCGAATTTCAAAATGTGTGTTTGCTACATTTCTCATTGCTTGGAGTTGAAATAATTATTACTGTCAATAGAAAATAAACATTATTTATTATCAAATGATGAGAAGCTATTATTTAATTATGATTTAGATAAACATTATTCTTGTTTTGGATTTCTAGATTGGGATTTTATCATAAATGTAGGGTAGCCATAGAAATGATTCTCATCTAAATCTAACCACAGTCATTGTTACCAACTTAATTTTTGTTTTCGTGCACTAATCCTCCATATAACCCACCAACTATTTTGTGTTGCCATGTTGCAAATCTGGAGTGCAGAATTTTTTTTTTCCTACAGATACCCTGAAAAGTGACCATTTGTGCACTGATTGCAGGCTGCAAAGAATCACTTTTCCGCACTAGTGCGCAAAGTGAGTACTTTGCGTACTCCAGATTGAAGCATGACAACGCAAAATAGTTAGTACGTTATATGGAGCACTAGTGCAGCAAAATCAAAATTAAGTTGGTAACAGTGACTGCTGTGGCTGCTATAGTGAGCAGAGGTGCAACGAAGCACAACGCGCTAATTATTAAGTAGATATTATAACCAAGGACAACGACAGCACAGTGCCACCACAGCACACACCACACAGCTGCCCCCCGCCATTCAAACACACATACATTATTCAGGCAATTTTACCCATAATTACCCACTTTTCATATTCAATGGTAACTGTAGGAAAAATTTAATGTGAAATACGTGCGCAAAGTTCGTTTGCTGCACTCAAGAAACCATTCCGCCCTCGCCTACGGCTCGGGCGTAAACGTTTCTTTCGATGCAGCAAACTGTCACTTTGCGCACTAGTTGCACAAATAACTATTCCCACACTAGATCGAAAAGTGATTCTTTGCGTTCTGTAATCAGTGCAGGAATGTCCACTTTTCAAGGTAACTGTAGGAAAAAAACATTTTACTACATAGCTATTAAGCTTTTCAATGCTTTACCTGAGAGGATGCAAAGTTTGCCATTGAATGTATTTTCAAAAATTATCAAAAGATTCCTATTAAAGAATGCGTTCTATACATTGGAAGAGTATTATGAAAGTGTGTGTTCCATGAATATTTTCCATGACAATTCATCATAAATGTACTGTAGTTACCTCCTGTAATGTGTTTAATGTATTGAGACTGTTATTGATTGCTATTTGGATTTTCTTATTAGTTAATAGTGAGACTCTATTGCTTGTATGTTAAATGTTTTTTGTTGATTGTATCTTTGACTTGTGTAATGCCCTTGATGTCCTCAAGGGTTTCTGCAAATAAAAAATTTTGAATTTTGATACAGGTTTATTGATGTAATTTTAACGATTCATCCTCATTTAAAATGATGAATTATATTTTATTAAGCAGGAAGTTTACATTTTACAGTAATTTAATAATTAATTTTCATAATTAAGATGGAATATTTTGTTAATTAATTATTAAGTATACATTGTTAAATGACGGTCTGGCAACAGAGCAAAGCGAGAAAGAGATAGCGCTATCCGCTTTGTTGAATGATAGACAAGGATAGCAATACCATTGCCATTATAACGTGGACCTCAATGTAGGTAATATTATTTCATAGGTACACTCCCGGGTCCTGTAGCTTTGCCTATTGGCGGAGGGCTACTATAGTGCGGTCCACGTTATAACTTCGGTTTTGCTATCCTTTTCTATCATTCGACAAAGCCGGTGGTACTATCTTTCTCTAGGTTCACAACGATGACAATTATGTTTTTCACAGTGTAGAAATATAATTAATTAATGCAGAGAATTGGCATCGCTATTCTTCTATCTTTATCCACTGCCATTATAACGTGGACCACACTATAGTCAATAATACTACCCAAACAAAAGCATCCAACATCTTTGAAAATGTATCTTTCCATAAGCAACAGATGCTCTTCTGTATCTTCTCAAAAGCAACGTGTTGCATCCGAAGAGATACACAAGGAGCTTTAATGTATCTTCGCATGAGCAATAGATACTCTTTTGTATCTAGTCAAAGCAACGTGTTGCATCCGAAAAGATACACAAGGAGCTTCTATGTATATTTCTACAAGCAACAGATGCTCTTCTGTATCTTCTCAAAAGCAACGTGTTGCATCCGAAAAGATACACAAGAGCTTTAATGTATCTTTAACATAAGCAACAGATGCTCTTCTGTATCTTCTCGAAAGCAACGTGTTGCATCCGAAAAGATACACAAGGAGCTTTAATGTATCTTTCACTAAGCAACAGATGCTCTTCTGTATCTTCTCAAAAGCAACGTGTAGCATTCGAAGAGATACACAAGGAGCTTTAATGTATCTTAACATAAGCAACAGATGCTCTTCTGTTTTTTCTCAGAAGCAACGTGTTGCATCCGAAAAGATACACAGGGAGCTTTAATGTATCTTTCTTTAAGTAACAGATTCTCTTCTGTATCTTCTCAAAAGCCAGGTGTTGCATCTGAAAAGATACACAAGGAGCTTTAATGTATCTTTCCATAAGCAACAGATGCTCTTCTGTATCTTCTCAAAAGCAACGTGTTGCATCCGAAAAGATACACAGGGAGCTTTAATGTATCTTTCCATAAGCAACAGATGCTCTTCTGTATCTTCTCAGAAGCAACGTGTTGCATCCGAAAAGATACACAAGGAGCTTTAATGTATCATTTATCACAACACAGCCTATCAGCTGACATTCGTTCAACATGCTGTTTCCGTTGTTGGTGATACGTTGCAACTCTCTCATTCATGGAGAATGTCTATGTGTAGGGAGCTTCCTCCATCTAGGGATTTAGGGTCTCTGAAGCCGCCTGATGTTGAATGATTGAATGATATCTACAATATTATAATAAAGGAAAGAATTGGCTTATACAGGTAGGGGATAGGAAATTCAAGAATGACGCATCATCACGTCTCAACTGCTCAACTCATTAACTTGACATTTTGCATATAGATGCTTAATTTACCAAGGATGGATATAGGCCCTATTTTGAATTCTCAAGATTTCACCAGGTCAAGGTTCCAGTTTATCAAGCATGGCTACCAAGCTAGTCTCCAATAATTTTGAAAAATTCTTACCAATAATTTATTGTCATATTCAGATTTAATGGGTGACTGGTTACATATAGTGATTTCTCCAAGCAAGGTAACTGCAAAAATAGAGCTTCATTAATATTTAATCCTAAATTAAGTTCAAACTGTTATTATTCAGTTCAATATTATTATTAGCGTATGGCTTTTAATGGTGGGGAGACCCAAGGGTAGTTCCACCTCGCCGTACATAGTCCAAAGTTCCCTAATGGAAAACCAGACACTAAGGTTATAGTCAGCACAATACTTTAAATTTACACTTTTCACTTTGGAATTAAGTAGCTACATTTTGATGTTAAAAAGTTATGTTAAAAACATACTTTTTGATGTTAATAACACTTTCAGTTCAATAAATTAGGTATAACTAAATCAGTAAAGCCCAATATCATGGACTAAATATAGTGAGGTCCACGTTATAACGGCAGTGGAGAAAGATAGGAGAACAGCACTGCTGATTCTCTACCTTGTCACTGCCTTCTATTATAGAGGACAGCTTATGCCGGTATATCTGATGTAATATATTAACTGATCATTATTGTATTAAATTATCAATTGTATTTTATTTGTCAATGAAAAATATCTTTCAATGATTGGATGATAATTTTCATAACTGAGTTTTTTTTATATTTTGGTGATAAATTATATTTCTACATTTTTAAAACCCGATATGGGAACTGGGCGGCGGTGGTAGAGGATAGGGCTATCTGCTTTGTGGAATGATAGACAAGGATAGCAACACCAATGTTGTTCAAATACTGCCATTATAACGTGGACCTCACTATAGAACAAGAACAACCACAACATGATAGACTATCAACACGATATGATACAGTATCATCTCAACTTGATACACAGCACCATAATTTGATATAGAACAAGATAGAGCTATCTGCTTTGTGGAATGATAGACAAGGAAAGCAACACCAATGTTAGTGGAATACTACCATTATAACGTGGACCTCATTATAGAACAAGAACAGCCACAACATGATAGATTATCAACACAATATTATACAGTATCATCTCAACTTGATACACAACACCGTAATTTGATACAGAACAGGATAGAGCTCTCTGCTATGTCAAATGATAGACAAGGATAGCAACACCAATGTTAGTGGAATACTGCCATTATAACGTGGACCTCATTATAGAACAAGAACAGCCACAACATGATAGACTATCAACACGATATGATACAGTATCATCTCAACTTGATACACAACACTATAATTTGATATAGAACAAGATAGAGCTATCTGCTTTGTGGAATGATAGACAAGGATAGCAACACCAATGTTGTTCAAATACTGCCATTATAACGTGGACCTCACTATAGAACAAGAACAACCACAACATGATAGACTATCAACACGATATGATACAGTATCATCTCAACTTGATACACAGCACCATAATTTGATATAGAACAAGATAGAGCTATCTGCTTTGTGGAATGATAGACAAGGAAAGCAACACCAATGTTAGTGGAATACTGCCATTATAACGTGGACCTCATTATAGAACAAGAACAGCCACAACATGATAGACTATCAACACGATATGATACAGTATCATCTCAACTTGATACACAACACTATAATTTGATATAGAACAAGATAGAGCTATCTGCTTTGTGGAATGATAGACAAGGATTGCAACACCAATGTTAATCGAATACTGCCATTATAACGTGGACCTCATTATAGAACAAGAACAGCCACAACATGATAGATTATCAACACAATATTATACAGTATCATCTCACAACATGATACAGTATCATCTTAACTTGATACACAACACCATAATTTGATACAGAACAGGATAGAGCTATCTGCTTTGTTTGTTGAACAGGAGGTTCAGAAATTGAGAAATATTAATTCCACAAATCGGATATAAATTACAAAATTTTATTTAGTATAAAATTCAGAAAATAAATTCGAAAACCTCTCACCTAACAGAGTAACTGTCAAGCCCAGTGGAAACATTCCAGAATTCGAGTTCTCTTAGAATTTTCAAAGAAAATTGAGAGAAATTTGAAAGTCAACGTTATCCAAGGACAAAAATTCCAGAGACATCGTAATGGAAATTAGCTGCTGGAGTAGTCTACACAGTCAACAACTTTATAAACATTTTTAAACAAATAAATTTACAAGAAATTTCTTCAAAGATCGTACATCCCAACATTAGCTGTAGAAGGAAAATCAATTTTTGATATTAAGTCTTCAAATAATTGTCAACTTTATCTCTTTCTATAATGCTCCACTGCATCTCTATAATGACTGAAAAGGTAATGACAGGAGAAAATTAATTGATTTAAATTCTTTTGAGGGAAAATCAATCAAAAACAGATGGCCTATATATAGTGAGTTCCACATTATAATATAGCAGTGGAGAAAGATAGGAAACAGCGTTGACGAATCTCTGCCTTGTCACTCATCGATTTATACCAATTGGGACTTAATCAAGCCACATCATTGTCCCATTACTTAATCAAGTATTTTCTCTCCCCTAATCAACGGATAATCAAGTCCCAATAAAAAACCAATCAGCTGTGATTTATCAACATATCTCCATGTTATAATGGCAGAATTTGATTAACATTGGTGTTGCTATCAACATATAATCATTGCTTAAAGAGAATCTGAACAAGAACGATTTAAAAGACAGTAATCAAAATGATTGCCTGACGGCAGGTGGTTTTAATGATTTCTTTATTGAAAGTGTTGGTAATATTGTTCAAAGAGTACCTACCTCTGTAAATGATATTTCTTATTATCTTGACATTCACAAACAATATAATCCTGTATTAAATTCTTTCTCTTTTTCATGTATTACTGTTGAGCAGGTGTATAATTCTATATTATCTCTCAGTTATAGTGCTTGTCTTGATGTTTACTATTTAAATTCATGTTTTATGAAATTTGCTGCACCATTTGTATGTGACGTGTTGTGTTACCTTTTTAATATTTGTATTAAGGATGGTGAATTTCCTAAATGTCTGAAATTAATCAAAGTTATTCCTTTGTTGAAAAAGGCTCATCTCTGGATTACAACAATTATAGGCCTGTTTCCATTATTCCTATAATTTCAAAGATATTTGAGATGGTACTCTATAAGCAAATCATAAGCTATTTTTAAAGTAATTCACTGTTCACATATAGTCAATTTGGATATAGATCTAAAAGAGGTACTCATGGTGCTATATCTGGATTCATGAAAAACTGTATTAACTGGCTGGATGGTAAGAACAAAGTTTCTAGTAGTTTTTATGACATGTCAAAGGCTTTTGACACCATATCTCATGAGATTTTGATAAAAAAAACTCCAGTTTTATGGGTTTATGATGTGTCTATTAAGCTTATGATTTCCTATTTAAGTGATAGATTTCAGGCTTCTTTTTATAAGGATTCTCTTTCTCATTTTTTGAAGGCTCAAACAGGTGTACCCCAGGGTTCCACACTTGGACCTATACTCTTCATTATTTAAACTCATGACTTGCCAGCTGCTATAAGTAATAGAGATATTAAGGCTTTTATGTTTGCTGATGATCAGGCAGTCCAGATTAAGTGTGAAAAGATTTTTACCAATTTGAATGTATTGGGGCAGATTAATGCAACTATTGAGGACTGGACAGCTGCTAACTTTCTTTGCCTCAATAAAGATAAGACCCAGTTGTTAGATTTTGACGTTGGTTGTAAGACAGATATTAGTTATGTCAAATTTCTTGGCATCACATTGCAAAGTAATAAGAAATGGGAAAATCATATTTTTTCATTGGGTAAGAAAATATCTAGAGGCATTTTTATGTTATGTAGATTAAGAAATATTGTTAGCATTGATGTGTTGGTAGCTGTATATTATGCTTACATTCAGTCACACCTGTTGTGTGGTATTTTGGCATGGGGGAGAGATACCAATATGAAGAAACTTTTTGTTGTCCAAAAAAGGGCCATAAGGATCATTTGTAAAGTAGATAGTAGAGCACATTGTCGACCTCTGTTTAAAAAACTAAATATTATGACTGTTTATGCTTTGTATGTGTTTGAATGTCTGATGTATACCGAAATAGTTATTTGTATATCTAGAGTGAAAAGTACGACTTTTTCTCCCTGAGGGAAAAAGTTTGAAGCCCGAGGCGAAGCCGAGGGCAACAATTTTCCTGAGGGAGAAAAAGTATTTTTCGCTCGTGATGTACACAACATTTTTCCTCCATCTACATTTTTTTATAGAAACTGCAAATTAAATCATTCTAATAACTTACGTATTGGTGACAATGTTTCCTAACAACATAACCTAAAAACTAAAACCTAAAAACCGGTCGTCTGATAGGCACTGCTGATTGCGCTATCTATCGGCCAAAGTTGTAACAATCATATCAGCTGAGCTACCAAAAATGGCTGACTCCAGATCACGCGGTTCAAATTTGAATTGCAGAATGCAGATCAAAAATATATGTTGGCTGGTATTTTGAATAGAATAAAATATTTTAAAAATTGTATAAATTTTTATCGTCTACCAATATTAAGAATATAATATCATACAAACATATATTTCATGAGTTGATCAAATTTCTGGTTGTGGTATTGAATTCAGTTGACTCAATGACAGACACCTCTATTACGCTTTCTCATCTGAGCTTAGACCTTCTAACCTATTACCATGTAAGTTTTTTAAATAGAGATGCTTCCCATGTTATTTAAATGGAGTCACTTTTACTCCCTAGGGAGTTTTTCTGTTTTTTACTACCTAGAGCGAAAAAGTGACACTTTAGTATTATGTTTCAGGGAGTAAAGTAAGTACTTTAGACAGTAGGTGGAGGAAAAAAATATTTCCATCTTACCCATAAATAGTAATATTCACAATCATTTTACAAGACAAGCAGAAGCACTTAGATTATCACAGTGCAATTACCATTTAACTTTAAAAAGTTTTGTTGAATTTGGAAAGAGTTTATTTAATAAACTGCCTGCTCATATTGAAGAATGTGATATTAATAGTTTTAAGTTTTCTGTTGAAAACATTCTAATTGACTGCTGTCCATATGGTTATGAGGATTTGTGGTGATGTGTATTTCGACAAAGCAGGTATTACTATCCTTTTATAGCTCCGCAGCGATGCTAAATCTGTTTTTGACTGTATATTTTCTCAACTGTGATACACCTGTTTTAAAAATGTTTTTATATTATATAGAATTTGCTTATCTTTGTCTTTTTTTGTATATATTACAATGTGACTGTGATGACTATTAACGTTTATTGTTATATTTTAGAATTTTTTATTTAATTGTTGACTTTGTCTTGCATTTTTGTTAAAGTGTTCTGACAATAAATGAATCTTGAATCTGGATTATCCTTGTCTATCATTCCACAAAGCAGATAGCTCTATCCTGTTTCGTATCAAATTATGGTGTTGTGTATCAAGATGAGATGATACTGTATCATATTGTTTTGATATAGTATATCATGTTGTGGTTGTTCTTGTTCTATAGTGAGGTCCACGTTATAATGGCAGAATTTGATTAGCATCGGTGTTGCTATCCTTGTCTATCATCCCACAAAGCAGATAGCTCTATGATACTGTATCATATTGTGTAGATACTGTATCATGTTGTGGTTGTTCTTGTTCTATAGTGAGGTCCACGTTATAATGGCAGAATTTGATTAGCATTGGTGTTGCTATCCTTGTCTATCATTCCACAAAGCAGATAGCTCTATCCTGTTCTGTATCAAATTATGGTGTTGTGTATCAAGATGAGATGATACTGTATCATATTGTGTTGATAGTCTATCATGTTGTGGCTGTTCTTGTTCTATAGTGTGGTCCACGTTATAATGGCAGTATTTGATCAACATTGGTGTTGCTATCCTTGTCTATCATTCCACAAAGCAGATAGCTCTATCCTGTTCTGTATCAAATTATGGTGTTGTGTATCAAGTTGAGATGATACTGTATCATATTGTGATGATACTGTATAATATTGAGGGTGAGATGCCATGGTAGAGAAAATCAATCATGAACAGTAGGCCGATAGTGAGTTCCACATTACAATTCAGTGGAGAAAGATAGGGAACTGTGTTGCCGAATCTCTGCTTTGCCACTGCCTTCTATTAAGGATAGTTGATACCGGTATATATCTGATGTAATATCGTTTCATTTTTTTTTGAGATAATCAATTATATTACTTTCCTTGCCCTATTACCATAGGTAAGGAAAGTATTGCTTTCCGAGAAAAATTAAGGTAACCTAAAAAATGGCCGCCACAACTACAGGTATGATGAAGTTCCCCTTTCAAATTTGATTGGTTAATAAGGAATATTCGGTGGCTGGTATTTTGAATAGCATGGAATATAAAAGAATATTTATATATTTTTTTTAGTATACTGATATGAAGTTTGTGATAATTTCAGCATACAAACATATATTTCATATGTTGATCAAATCTGGTTGAGGTATTGAATTAAGTTGGCTCAATGACTGACTACTCTATATGCTTCCTCATCTGAGCTTAGACCTTCTTACCTATAACAATGTGAGTTTTTAAAATAGAGATGCTTAACATGTTATTAAAATGGAGTCACTTTTCCTCTCTAGGGAGTTTTCCGTTTTTTAGTACCATGAGCGAAAAAGTGATACTTTAGTGTTTGTTTCAGGGAGTAAAGTAAATACTTCAGACAGTTGATGGAGGAAAAATTCTTTATTACATGTGAACAGTATGAATGTACAATTAATACAAAAATTCTTGTTGATTTTGATAAGATTCTTCAATAAAGTTTATGGGGAGTTTGAAAGATAAAGGACCTTCTGATATTGGCTTTAACTATATCATGATGTATATCTTCCTCCTTCTCCGGAGATTTCTATTTGTTCTTCTTTTTGTTATCAAATCCTGTCACTTTGTCTCCCTTGCCATCTGGCTTTCCCTTATTTTTATCACCTCCTGTCACTTTCTCTCCCTTGCCATCTGGCTTTCCCTTATTTTTATCACCTCCTCCTGTCACGTTGGTACCATTTTTCTTATCACCTCCTCCTGTCACCTTGGTACCATTATTCTTACCACCTCCTCCTGTTACATTGGTACCATTTTTCTTATCACCTCCTCCTGTCACTTTGGTACCATTTTTCTTATTACCTCCTCCTGTCACATTGGTACCATTTTTCTTATCACCTCCTCCTGTCACGTTGGTACCATTTTTCTTATTACCTCCTCCTGTCACATTGGTACCATTTTTCTTATTACCTCCTCCTGTCACATTGGTACCATTTTTCTTATCACCTCCTCCTGTCACATTGGTACCATTCTTCTTATTACCTCCTCCTGTCACATTGGTACCATTTTTCTTATCACCTCCTCCTGTCACGTTGGTACCATTTTTCTTATCACCTCCTCCTGTCACATTGGTACCATTTTTCTTATCACCTCCTCCTGTCACGTTGGTACCATTTTTCTTATCACCTCCTCCTGTCACATTGGTACCATTTTTCTTATCACCTCCTCCTGTCACATTGGTACCATTTTTCTTATTACCTCCTCCTGTCACATTGGTACCATTTTTCTTATCACCTCCTCCTGTCACGTTGGTACCATTTTTCTTATCACCTCCTCCTGTCACGTTGGTACCATTATTTTTATTACCTCCTCCTGTCACATTGGTACCATTTTTCTTATCACCTCCTCCTGTCACATTGGTACCATTTTTCTTATCAGTGTCTCCATCTCCGTCCTCCTCTCCGGGACAGTCTACATTCTGTGGATAGTCGCAAACCCTCAGGTCTGGACTGAACAATGTCCCAGGGCCGCATTGCTGGATGAATGTGCGCCCGTTGTCACAGTTCAAGAATTTGTCACAGTCTGTCGGATGCGCCATCAGCCCACTGAAACCACTGGGGCATTTTGCTTCTTTGCCCTTTTTTGAGTATCTTTTTTCTCTGACCTCTGGTCTTAAACTCTCTCCTCCTCCGAATTTTTCTTCTACTTGTCCTCCTCCTCCTACTTCTCTTTTTTGAATATTTTGTATTCCTCCTCCTCCTCCTCCTACTCCTCCCTCTCCTTTTCCTCCTCCTTCTTCCCCACCTCCTTCTTTTCCTCCTCCTAATTCTCCTCCCTCTCCCACTCCTCTTCCTTCTTCTCCTCCTTCAACGTTACCAGAATGTCCTTCTATTTTGTGATAATTTATAATCATGTCCAAAGTATTTCTCTTGTCTTGTACGCCTATATCATCTGTTTCGTTTTCCAAAAGCGATCTTCTCCTTCTTCTTCCCTCTGCTTCTTCTTCTTCTTCTCCTCCTTCTTTATCTTGTCCTTCTTCTCCGCCCTCCCCGTCCTCTCCTTCTTCTCCTCCTCCTTCACCTATTTCTCCCACTTCACCTTGTCCTTCCCCGCGTTTAGCATCTTTCATTTTCAAAAGTTTATTCAATGCAATTTGGTGGGCGATCATGTCCAATTTATTGTGATCAAGAGGTTCGGAGATACCTCCTACTTCTCCTCCTCCTCCTCCTCCTCCTCCTCCTTCATCTCCTCCATCTTCTCCTCCACCGTCATCTCCTCCTCCTTCTCCACCTTCTTCTTCTTCTCCTTCATCCATTGGTGGATCAGAGATCAGTGGTTCGTTGTCATTATTATCAGCTGGTGATCTCTTGCTGATGAGAGACACGTGGGACAGCTGAAAGTTGAAGAAAAACTTGGTTAGAAAAAGTGAATGTGAATATGATAAAATTATTCAAAGGCAAGATTATAAATAATGTATTCCAACCTCAAAGTGGAAGTTTAATTGTGCATTACATTATGAGTGGTTTTTTAATCCTCAATTAAAGCTCAGTTTTTCAGGCGGACACAGAACTCTGTAGTCTGTTTCTTTGTCCTTAAGTTGATTGTAAATGATGAATAGATGAATAGAAAAAAATAAAGAAATAGATAAATAAATAAATAAACTGTCTCCCGGCTACATAGGCCAAACAAGCTATTGACTCTTTGGATGTTTATAATTATTTTATTGACCTATGAGTGCTTATGCATGAATATATATTTAACGGTTTGAAGTACTGCCTATAGTGAGGTCCAAGTTTTTAATAGCAGTGGAGAAAGATAGGAGAACAACGTTTCCGATCCTCTGTCTTGTCAATGCCTTCTTGATGGTAGCTGATACAGGTTTATTGATGTAACGGTTCATTCTCGTTTAAAATAATAATAAATTTATATTTTATTAGCAGGAAGTTATATTTTACAATAATTTCATAATGAATTTTCATGATTAAGATGGAATATTTTGTGAGTTAATTGACTGAGCGAAGTGAGGTCTAAGATTCAAGTCGACGGTTTGGCATTTCTCTTAATGTTTAAATGTTTAAATGTTTAAATGTTTAAATGTTTAAATGTTTAAATGTTTAAAAGTTTAAATGTTTAAATGTTTAATGTTTAAATGTTTAAATGTTTAAATGTTTAAATGTTTAAATGTTTAAATGTTTAAATGTTTAAATGTTTAAATGTTTAAATGTTTAAATGTTTAAATGTTTAAATGTTTAAATGTTTAAATGTTTAAATGTTTAAATGTTTAAATGTTTAAATGTTTAATGTTTAAATGTTTAAATGTTTAAATGTTAAATGTTTAATGTTTAAATGTTTAATGTTTAAATGTTTAATGTTTAAATGTTTAAATGTTTAAAAGTTTAAATGTTTAAATGTTTAAATGTTTAAAAGTTTAAATGTTTAAATGTTTAAAAGTTTAAATGTTTAAATGTTTAAATGTTTAAATGTTTATATGTTTATATGTTTAAATGTTTAAATGTTCATATGTTGCGCATTTACGGCAAAACGCAGTAATAGATTTTCATGAAATTTGACAGATATGTTCCTTTTAAAATTTCGCGTCGACATATATACAAGTTCCTCCTCCTCCTCCTCCTCCTCCGTCGATTCCTCCACCGTCTCCTCCTTCTTCTCCTCCTTCAACGTTACCAGAATGTCCTTCTATTTTGTGGTAATTGATAATCATGTCCAGAGTATTTCTCTTGTCTTGTATGCCTATATCATCTGTTTCGTTTTCCAAAAGTGATCTTCTCCTTCTTCTTCCCTCTGCTTCTTCTTCTTCTCCTCCTTCTTTCTCTTGTCCTTCTTCTCCGCCCTCCCCGTCCTCTCCTTCTTCTCCTCCTCCTTCACCTATTTCTCCCACTTCACCTTGTCCTTCCCCGCGTTTAGCATCTTTCATTTTCAAAAGTTTATTCAATGCAATTTGGTGGGCGATCATGTCCAATTTATTGTGATCAAGAGGTTCGGAGATACCTCCTACTTCTCCTCCTCCTCCTCCTCCTCCGTCGATTCCTCCACCGTCTCCTCCTTCTTCTCCTCCCCCGTCGATTCCTCCACCATCTCCTCCATCATCTCCTCCAACGTCATGTCCTTCTCCTTCTCCACCTTCTTCTTCTTCTCCTTCATCCATTGGTGGATCAGAGATCAGTGGTTCGTTGTCATTATTATCAGCTGGTGATCTCTTGCTCATGAAAGACACATGTGACAGCTGAAAGTTGAAGAAAAACTTGGTTAGAGAAAGTGAAAGTGAATGTGAATATAATAAAATTATTCAAAGGCAAGATTATAAATAATGTATTCCAACCTCAAAGTGGAAGTTTAATTGTACATTAAATTATGAGTGGATTTTTAATCCTCAATTAAAGCTCAGTTTTTCAGGCCGGACACAGAACTCTGTAGTCTGTTCCTTTGTCCCTAATTTGATTGTAAATGATGAATAGATGAATAAAAAAAAATAAAGAAATAGATAAATAAATAAATAAACTGTCTCCCGGCTACATAGGCCAAACAAGCTATTGACTCTTTGGATGTTTATAATTATTTTATTGACCTATGAATGCTTATGCATGAATATATATTAACGGTTTGGAGTACTGTCTATAGTGAGGTCCAAGTTTTTAATAGTAGTGGAGAAAGATAGGAGAACAATGTTTCCGATCCTCTGTATTGTCAATACCTTCTTGATGGTATTGACAAAGTGCATGAGAATTGGTGCAGGGAGAGCAAGAATAGGGAATGCTGTACTGGAGGGTGAACAGTTGGAACAGGTATCATCTTTCAAGTATTTAGGAAGCATAATGGAAGAGGATATGAAATGCAACAAAGAAATCAAAGTAAGAATTGCTATGGCAAAAACAGCATTCAATAAGAAAAAGAGAATTCTTTGTAGCCAACTGGACAAGACAATAAGGAAAAGGCTAATAAAGTGCTATGTTTGGAGTGTGGCACTGTATGGTGCAGAAACTTGGACGCTGAGAAAGGAGAATAAGAGGAGGCTTGAGGCATTGGAAATGTGGATATGGAGAAGGATAATATATTTATATTTTACAATAATTTCATAATTAGGATAAAATATTTTGTTAATTAATTACTAAGCATACATTGTTAAATGACAGTCTGGCAATAGAGCAAAGCGAGAAAGAGATAGCGCTTTCCGCTTTGTTGAATGATATACAAGGATAGCAATACCATTGCTAGTCAAACACTGCCATTATAACGTGGACCTCAATATAGGTAATATTATTTCATAGGTACAGTCCCGGGTCCTGTAGCTTTGCCTATTGGCGGAGGGCTACTAGTCTATAATAGTACCCAAACAAAAACATCCAACATCTTTGAAAATGTATCTTTCCATAAGCAACAGATGCTCTTCTGTATCGTATCAAAAGCAACGTTTTGCATCCGAAGAGATACACAAGGAGCTTTAATGTATCTTTGCATGAACAATAGATGCTCTTCTGTATCTTGTCAAAAGCAACGTGTTGCATCCGAAAAGATACACAAGGAGCTTTAATGTATCTTCAACATAAGCAACATATGCTCTTCTGTATCTTCTCAGAAACAACGTTTTGCATCTGAAAAGATACACAAGGAGCTTTAATGTATCTTCAACATAAGCAACAGATGCTCTTCTGTATCTTCTCAAAAGCGATGAGTCGCATCTGGAAAGATACCCAAGGAGCTTTTATGTATCTACCTATAAGAAACAGATGCTCTTCTGTATCTTCTCAAAAGCAACGTGTTGCATCCAAAAAGATACCCAAGGAGCTTCAATGTATCTTTCCATAAGCAACGAATGCTCTTCTGTATCTTCTCAAAAGCGATGAGTTGCATCTGGGAAGATACACAAGGAGCTTTAATGTATCTTCAACATAAGCAACAGATGCTCTTCTGTATCTTCTCAAAAGCGACGAGTTGCATCTGGAAAGATACACAAGGAGCTTTTATGTATCTACCTATAAGAAACAGATGCTCTTCTGTATGTTCTCAGAAGCAACGTGTTGCATCCGAAAAGTTACACAAGGAGCTTTAATGTATCATTTATCACAACACAGCCTATCAGCTGACATTCGTTCAACATGCTGTTTCCATTGTTGGTGATACGTTGCAACTCTCTCATTCGAGAAGAATCTCTGTGTGTAGGGAGCTTCCTCCATCTAGGCATCTAGGGTCTCTGAAGCCTGATGTTTTTGCAAAGCCGTGAATATTACCCCGCCAACCATACCTTGCCTATATGCTTTTCAAAGTCTCGGAGCCAAAGCCATGATGAGTCAGCCCATTTGTGGAAAGTAGTCCAATACGGTCTCACAATGGATAACACATTTTACTCAATTACAAACCTTTGGTATCATCACCCTTTTTACCTACTAGCTTATTCTTTCAACACACATTAATTCTTATTCCAATAATTCTAGAATATTGTCTCAACAATAATTAATTCATATTCTATCTATATATATAAAAGCGAAATGGCACTCACTCACTGACTGACTGACTGACTGACTCACTCACTCGCAGAACTAAGAATCTACCGGACCAAAAACGTTCAAGTTTGGTAGGTATGTTCAGTTGGCCCTTTAGAGGCGCACTAAGAAATCTTTTGGCAATATTTTAATTCTAAGGGTTGTTTTTAAGGGTTTAAAGTTCGTCTTTTAGCATGTATATTCTTCTTCTCCCAATCTCTTAATTATAATATTGAAATTTCCATATCATATGGTACTATAGAAAATAGAACTATAATCTAGATAGAGTACCTCTTCGAAACAGTTGTTAACTGGCAACTAAATTAATAATTTTGTCAGGTTGGCATTAATTTGAGTTGACTTTCTTAGGTTGGCACCAAGTTGAAGATTTAAATGCATTTATCGCGGAAAAATTGATTGGGCACTGCTACTTCAATCCTGGGAATATTATATTACTAGCCGTCAGGCTCGCTTCGCTCGCCATATCCGTTTAGACAGACGTTTAGTCTGGAACCCCGACTGGATTGTACTAACATTTATGATAAAAATCCTCAAATGAAAAATGCAGGCGAGCGAAGCGAGCCTGCTGATCTCATTCCTGGACGATCCAGTCGGGGTTCCAGGGGGCGGAGCCCCTTGCTAGACGGATATGGCGAGCGAAGCGAGCCTGACGGCTAGTAACATATAATAGAGGAGAGAACTGGATTAAACACGTAGGGGCTAGGAAATTCACGAATGACGCATCATCACGTCTCAACTACTCAACTGATTAACTTGACATTTTGCATATACATTCTCAATTTACCGAGGATGGTTATGGGCCCTATTTTGAATTCTTCAAGATTTCACTAGGTCAAGGTTCCAGTTTATCAAGCACGGGTTACCTGCTTGTCTCCGATAATTTTGAAAAATTCTTACCAATAATTTATCGTCATATTCAGATTTGATGGGTGACTGGTTACATATAGTGATTTCTCCCAGTAAGGTAACTGCAAAAAGTAGAGCTTCATTAATATTTAATTCTAAATTAAGTTTAAACTGTTATTATTCAGTTCAATAAATGATGTATAAATAAATGAGTAAAGCCCAATAACCCGGACTAGATATGGTGAGGTCCACGTTATAATGGCAGTATTTGATTAGCATTGGTGTTGCTATCCCTGTCTATCATTCCACAAAGCAGATAGCTCTATCTTGTTCTGTATCAAATTATGGTGTAGTGTATCAAGTTGACATGATACTGTATCATATTGTCGGTTTGTCAAACATGTATTGCTATAGTGAGGTCCACGTTATAATGGCAGTGGAGAAAGATAGGAGAACAGCACTGCTGATTCTCTGCCTTGCCACTGCCTTCTATAGAGGACAGCTTATACCGGTATATCTGATGTAATATATTAACTGATCATTCTTGTTTTAAATTATGAATTGTATTTCATTTGTCAATGGAAAATATCTTTAAATGATTGGATGGTGATTTTCATGATTGAGATTTTAATTTTTTGTTGATGAAATATATTTCTACATTGTTGAAACAGGATATGGGAACTAGGCGGCGGTGGTAGAGGATAGGGCTATCTGCTTTGTGGAATAATAGACAAGGATAGCAACACCAATGTTAGTGGAATACTGCCATTATAACGTGGACCTCACTATAGCAATACATGTTTAACAAACCGACAATATGATACAGTATCATGTCAACTTGATACACAACACCATAATTTGATACAGAACAAGATAGAGCTATCTGCTTTGTGGAATGATAGACAAGGATAGCAACACCAATGCTCAGCAAATACTGCCATTATAACGTGGACCTCACTATAGAACAAGAACAACCACAACATGATAGACTATCAACACTATATTATACAGTATTATCTCAACTTGATACACAACACCGTAATTTGATACAGAACAAGATAGAGCTATCTGCTTTTTGGAATGATAGACAAGGATAGCAACACCAATGTTAGTGGAATACTGCCATTATAACGTGGACCTCACTATAGAACAAGAACAACCACAACATGATAGATTATCAACACAATATGATACAGTATCATCTCAACTTGATACACAACACCGTAATTTGATACAGAACAGGATAGAGTTATCTGCTTTGTGGAATGATAGACAAGGATAGCAACACCAATGTTAATCGAATACTTCCATTATAACGTGTACCTCACTATAGCAATACACGTTCGAAAAACCGACAATATGATACAGTATCATGTCAAGTTGATACACAACACCATAATTTGATACAGAACAGGATAGAGCTAACTGCTTTGTTTGTTGAACAGGAGGTTCAAAAATTGAGAAATATTAATTCCACAAATCGGATATAAATTACAAAATTCCATTCAGTATAAAATTAAAAAAATGAATTCCAAAAGTCTCTCACCTAACAGAGTAACTGTCAAGCCCAATGAAAACATTCCAGAATTCGAGTTCTCTTAGAATTTTCAAAGAAAATTAACAGAAATTTGAAAGTCAAAGTTATCCAAGGACATAAAATTTAAGAAACATCGTAATGGAAATTAGCTGCTGGAGTAGTCTACACAGTCAACAACTTTATAAACATTTAGAACAAATAAATATACAAATTTCTACAAAGATCGCAACATCCCAATATTACCTGTAGAAGAGAAATCAAGTTTAGATATTAAGTCTTGAAAAAATTGTCAACTTTATTGTTTTTTGGAATGCTTCACTGCATCTCTATAATGACAGAAAAATTAATGAGAGGAAAAAATAAATTGATTTAAATTTTTTTGAGGGAAAGTCAATCAAAAACAGAATGCCTATAGTGAGTTCCACGTTATAATATAGCAGTGGAGAAAGATAGGGAACAGGGTTGACGAATCTCTGCCTTGTCACTCATTGATTTATGCTAATTGGGACTTACTCAAGCCACATCATTGCCATGAACAATAAACAGCTGTTGTAGCTATGGTGAAAGTGATATTTTCGAGCTCAAAATTTAAGTGATTTTATTCTATATTTTGTGGATATTTGAAGTTAGGTTTTTGTTTTAACGGAAGTTTCATTATCAATCTATCTAAATTTTAAATTCTTTGTTTTATTCTGATTCATAGTTTCAGATTGAAGATTTGATGTTGAAATTGAAGTGAACATAACCTACATAATATTTGGACGATTTGTGACAAAATCAGGAAATTGAAGAAGTTTTGGGCAATAGCCTGTTTTTTCTTTTCCGACTATTGTATTGTTCTCTCTATCTAATAAATAAATAAATTGCCCCATTACTTAATCAAGTCCCTAATCAACGGATAATCAAGTCCCAATAAAAAGAAACCAATCAGCTGTGATTTATCAACATATCTTTAGTGAGGTCCACGTTATAATGGCAGATTTTGATTAGCATTGGTGTTGCTATCTTTGTCTATCATTCAACAAAGCAGATAGCTCTATCCTGTTTTGTATCAAATTATGGTGTTGTGTATCAATTTGAGATGATACTGTATCATATTGTGTTTTTTTTTTGTTCTATAGTGAGGACCACGTTATATTGGCAGTGTTTGGTTAACATTGGTGTTGCTATCCTTGTCTATCATTCCACAAAGCATAAAGCTCTATCCTGTTTTGTATCAAATTATGGTGTTGTGTATCAAGTTGAGATGATACTGTATCATATTGTGGTTGCTCTTGTTCTATAGTGAGGTCCACGTTATAATGGCAGTATTTGATCAACATTGGTGTTGCTATCCTTGTCTATCATTCCACAAAGCAGATATCTCTATCCTGTTCTGTATCTAATTATGGTGTTGTGTATCAAGTTGAGATGATACTGTATCATATTGTGATTATACTGTATAATATTTAGGGTGAGATGTCATGGTAAAGAGAATCAATCATGAACAGTAGGCCGATAGTGAGTTCCACATTACAATGGCAGTGGAGATGGAGAAAGAACTGTGTTGCCAAATCTCTGCTTTGCCACTGCCTTCTATAGAGGATAGTTGATACCGGTATATATCTGATGTAATATCGGTTCATTTTTGTTTGAGATTAACAAAAATATATTTTATTGGCCAAGAAATGGAATAAATAAAAATATATTTTCCGATGAATATTCATAATAGTGATTGAAAATTGTAGCAATTAATTATAATTCTACATTGTTGGAGAATGATCTGGCAACTTTGCAGGGCTTTTTAAGGATGGAGCTATCTGCTTTGTGGAATGATAGACAAGGATAGCAACACCAATGTTAATCAAATACTGCCATTGTAATGTGGACCTCACCATAGTAATTTATATCCAAATATTATATTGGAAATAATAAGAGATAAATAATAATAATATCGAGTGACCTGGCTGGCTCAGGTCTGGTGTCAGGGTTTTCAGGTCGCAACTGATCAATTTCAGGGCCTCTCACATCACCCAACGACTGCATTTTGGCAGCTGCGACCGACGACTTGACGTGTCAATTCGAAACATAGGATACTCTCTATAAGAGAGAAATAATAGGATATAATAATGTTGTCAATGGTTGGTTCGATTTGAATAGAACATTAAATATGGGAATAATTGTTGATTGATAATAACTACTATTAAAATAACTGAAATTAATAACAGATTAAGTATGTTGTTGATGATGATGATGATGATGATGATGATGATGATGATGAGGACAAGAATAAGTAGAAGGAGGAGAACGAGGAGAAAGGAAAAATAGGTACTTCAATCAATAAAGGGTTTTTTCCTACAGATACCTTGAAAAGTGACCATTTGTGCACTGATTGCAGGCCGCAAAGAATCACTTTTCTTCACTAGTGCGCAAAGTGAGTACTATGCGTACTCCAGATTTGCAGCATGACAACGCAAAATAGTTAGTAGGTTGTATGGAGCACCAGTGCAGGAAATCAAAATTAAGTTGGTAATACTCATAGTGAGGCCCACGTTATAATGGCAGTGGGAACAGCGTTGCCTTGCCATTATGTGCCTTCATTATAGACATTTCAATGCTTAATAAGATAAACCCCTTCAAGCAGTCAGATGAATTTTCAATTGAATTACTAATCATTATAATTCAATTTTAAATAAATTAAGGTTTTTATTAATAATAAAATTACACAGAAAAACATTTGATGGATTTCAGGGAATTTTACCCATAATTACCCACTTTTCATATTCAATGGTAACTGTAGAAAAATTTAATGTGAAATATGTGCGCAAAGTTCGTTTGCTGCACTTAAGAAACCATCATTCCGCACTCGCCTACAGCTCGTGCGTAAACGTTTCTTTCGGTGCAGCAAACTGTAACTTTGCGCACTAGTTGCACAAATAACTATTTTAACATTAGAGATCAACCAGATATAATTAATTTCCTCCATAAATTGAATTGCATAGATAAAATTCAACAACGTTGTCTTACAATTTGTAATACATATCAATTGATATATTTATAATATTTAATATTCTTGTTCAGCTTCAATCATTCGATTAGTAGGCAGCTATTCCCATCTTTTTCTGTCCAGAGCTGTACTTTTCAGTTGGATGTAGCTCTGGATCTCCTAGATCTTTGCTAACTTGCCTCAGCTATTATAGCCGGGGTCTTTCAGGAGCCGTTTGTCCAATAATTTATTTATTTATTTATCTAATCATTCAGAATGATACAACTTAATAATCTTAATAACTTATCAATATTAATATGTAATTGAACATTAAATTAATCACTTCAATTGAACGTTCCTTTAATAGAACTTAATCATCACTAACTGAATAAAAACAAGGTAACAAACTTTTTCACTATTGTAAAATTAATACAGAACTCTTGTTGTTACTTTCATCAACTATTTATTACCTGTTATGATCTTCTAATCCGGGATTTATCTATTATAAATCAAATAATCTTATAATTAATTCATATCTATTATAATATTATATATCATGATTCATTTCTGTCTCTTTCTCAGGAGATATAATATACAGGTCAATGGAATTTGGTGAAGAATAAAATCTACTTTTATTATATAGATGATGATTCATTTCTCTCTCAGGGGATTTAAAACCTGTAATTTCATCTTTGTTTCCCTTCTTCTCAGATTAATTCTCTATGTTTGACCAATCACGTTGTATTTTCTTCCCCTTGGTCTCGTGAGGTTTCAATTCACACTTCTCATTTGGTTTCTCTTTCTCATCCTTTTCCTTCTCCTCCTCATCCTTTTCCACTCTTTCCTCTCTTTTAACTTTCTTCTTCTCTTCTACCTGTTTCTTCTTATCCTCTCCCTTCCCATTCTTCTTGTCTTCTACCTCTTTCTTCTTATCTTCTCCCTTCTTCTCCACTACCTCCTTCTTCTTATCCACCCCTTTCCCAATCTCCTTATTCCCCTCTTTCGTATCCCCTCCCTTCTCCTTTTTCGGATCCACCACCTTCTCCTTCTCTTTCTTATCGCCTGTCTGTGGTACTTCTTTTAGTCCTGTCTTCGGTACTTCTTTTGGCCCAGTCTTCGGTACTTCTTTTAGTCCTGTCTTCGGTACTTGTGTTAGCCCAGAGCAGTCAACGTTTTCAGGATGGTCACAAGTTTTGTGGTCGGGACTAAACACAGTACCAGGACCACACTTCTGGATAGACGCAGTACCGGCATCACAGTTTAGATACTGTTCACAATCCGTGGGATGTGGCATGAGACCACTGAAACCAGCTGGACATTTCGGTTCGTTCCCTCCGCCACTAGAGTTTTTCGTTTTGTAGGACTCGGCAATCATGCCCCAATGTATTTTGACCAGGAGTTTTGGAGTTCTCTCCAGCTTTTGGTGCCTTGTTCATCTGTTGATCAGCTGGCGATCTCTTGCTGATCAGCTGTTTGTGTGTCAGCTGAAAATTGAAGGAACTTGGTTAGGGAGAGTGAAAGTTGAAGAAAAATATCATTTTTTGTGTAGTTGAGAAGTTGATATTGTGGTAATTATTCATATGGAATGAAAAAGACTAAGAAATTGTCAAAAACCAAAGATTTATTGAAAAACTTATATAAAACTGATTTATCAGAGATTGACAATGGTGTAATAAGACTAAGAAATTGTCAAAAACCACAGATTTATTGATACTTAGAAAGACCGGTTTCGGTTGTTACACCATTGTCAATCTCTGATAAAACTGATTAATCAGAGATTGACAATGGTGTAATAACCGAAACCGGTCTTTCTAAGTATCAACAAATCTGTGGTTTTTGACAATTTCTTAGTCTTTTCCATTCAATATGAATAATTCGATATGACAATGGTGTAATAACCGAAACCGGTCTTTCTAAGTATCAATAAATCTGTGGTTTTAACAATTTCTTATTCTTTTTCATTCAAAATAATATCATGTAATGAAGTATTTTGATAGAGCTTCTTGAATTGTTCGATTATCATAGAAATTACTTGTACCGTACCCTTGGAAAACGTATAAAAAATACTATAGTGGGGTCCACGTTATAATGGCAGTGTTTGATTAGCAATGGTATTGCTATCCTTGTCTATCATTCAACAAAGTGAATAGCGCTATCTCTCTCTCGCTTTGTTCTGTTGTCATATCGGCCTTTAACAGTGTCAAATTGATAATTAATTAACAAAATATTCCATCTTAATTATGAAATTATTGAAAAATATAATTTCTTGCTCAATAAAATGACTGCGTGAAGTCTACTGTTCACAGAACTACTGGTAAAATATAATTGATTATTTTATCGATTATTCAACAATAAACATTATTATAAACATTTTTATTCTAACAATTAATATTACATCATTGAACCTGTATCAGCTACCGTCTGTAGAAGGCATTGACAAGACACTGTTCCCAACGTTGATCCCCTATCTTTCTCCACTGCCATTATAACGTGGACCTCACTATAGCTCTATTAAAATACTTTATTACACAATATTATTATTAAACTAAAATCCAAATTAAATGCTGTAATTCACCCCGAAGTCTTCTGCTACTGCAAATATTGACAACAGGGTAAACAGCTAGATGCAAACTCGATGAGCGACTGTAGTCTGGCTGACCGCTACGGCTTCGTATAAAATGAGCGCTGCATCCAGAGATTGTCAGTTTGGTTTAAGGGTAAGCATTCCTGACCGGCAATTAGGAGGTACTGGGTTCGATTCCTGGGCTGACAAATAAATTTTGAATAGTAGTGATCATCGAATTTCCATCTAGCTGTTTACCCTGTTGTCAATATTTGCAATAGCAGAAGTCTTCGGGGTGATTTACAGCATTTAATTTGGATTTTCGTTCAATAATAATATTGTGTAATAAAGTATTTTAATAGAGCTATAGTGAGGTCCACGTTATAATGGCAGTGGAGAAAGATAGGGGAACAACGTTGGGAACAGTGTCTTGTCAATACCTTCTACAGACGGTAGCTGATACAGGTTTATTGATGTGAAATTAGCTGTTCATTCTCGTTTAAAATAATCAATTATATTTTATTAAGGAAGAAATTATATTTTCTAATAATTTCATAATGAATTTCCATAATTGATATGAAATATGTTGTAATTCTACATTGTTAGAAGCCGATCTGGCAACAGAGCAAAGCGAGAAAGAGATAGCGCTATCCACTTTGTTCATTGATAGACAAGGATAGCAATACCATTGCTAGTCAAATACTGCCATTATAACGTGGACCTCAATAAAGTAATATCCATCCATACTATAATAAAAGAAAGAACTGGCTTATAAGAAAGAAACATATATGATAAAAATGCTCAAATGAAAAATGCAAGCGAGCGAAGCGAGCCTGCTGATCCCATTTTTGGACGATCCAGTCGGGGGTCCAGGGGGCGGAGCCCCCTTGCTAGACGGATATGGCGAGCGAAGCGAGCCTAACGGCTAGTAACATATGATAGAGGAGAGAACTAGCTTATACAGGTAGGGGATAGGAAATTCACGAATGACGCATCATCACGTCTCAACTACTCAACTCATTAACTTGACATTTTGCATTGAGATTGTCAATTTACCGAGGATGGTTATAGGACTATTTTCATTCCTATTGCTCTATTGATTCCGATTCAACAATAACTGTTTTAAAACAAATTTAGTCAGTCTAAAGTTACTAGACAGTGCCGCTATTGAATTTTACTTTTTCATATATTTGACAATATTTCAATAAAGGGAAAAATTAGCCTACTTTGGTCCCATCATGGACGAATAATCTTTCCTTCATAGAAAAAACTTTCTCAACACATTTGTATCCACTAGCAGAGAATAGTCATAATATTCCATGGATATAGTAAAATCCACGTTATAATGACAGTATTTGATCAACTTTGGTTTTGCTATCCTTGTCTATCATTCGACAAAGCCAGTGGTACTATCCTTTTCCAGGTCCACAACGATGACAAGTATGTTTTTGACGGTGTAGAAATATAATTAACTAGCCGTCAGGCTCGCTTCGCTCGCCATATTCGTCTAGCCAGGGGGCTCAGCCCCCTGGACCCCGACTGAATCATCCAAGAATGAGATCAGCAGGCTCGCTTCGCTCGCCTGCATTTTTCATTTGGGCATTTTCATCATATATTAGGACAATCCAGTCGGGGGTCCAGACTAAACGTCTGGCTAAACGGATATGGCGAGCGAAGCGAGCCTGACTGCTAGTAATATAATATTCACAGGATTGAAGTAGCAGTGTCCAATCAATTTTTCCGCGATAAATGCATTTAAATCTTCAACTTGGTGCCAACCTAACAAAGTCAACTCAACTTAATGCTAACCTGACAAAATTATAAATTTAGTTGCCAGTTAACAACTGTTTCGAAGAGGTACTCTATCTAGATTATAGTTCTATAGTAACATATGATATGGAAATTTCAATTATAATTAAGAGATTGGGAGAAGAAGAATATACATGCTAAAAGACGAACTTTAAACCCTTAAAAACAACCCTTAGAGTTAAAATATTGCCAAAAGATTTCTTAGTACGCCTCTAAAGGGCCAACTGAACATACCTACCAAATTTGAACGTTTTTGGTCCGGTAGAATTTTAGTTATGCGAGTGAGTGAGTGAGTGAGTGAGTGAGTGAATTAGTGAGTCAGTCAGTCAGTGAGTGAGTGCCATTTCGCTTTTATATTTATAGATGGAAATAAATTGGAAGTTTCATTTGTTTAAATGCTAATTAATGCATTCAATTTGGATTTTCGTTTGATAATAATTAAAATATTAATTAAATTCTCTTTTGAAATCAGTTTTGAAACAACGTTGTTGAACTCTTATTTGGCAACGTTGCACTCGTCTGTTCCAATCTCCTTCAGTCTTTTTCCGTGCGGTTGACTATAGCTCATTCTTTTAAGATGGAATTAAATAGAGAATGCATTTATTCAAATGCTAATTGATATATAATTATTATTGAACGAAAATCCTAAATAAATGCTGCAAATCACCCCGAAGACCTCTGCTACTGCAGACATTGACAACAGGGCTAACAGCTAGATGGAAATTCGATGAGAACTACTATTCAAAAAAAAAAAAATTCATTCAAGTCACTAAGTCATTCTTTTAATTCTTTTAACTTACATATGAATTCACTTTTTTAAATCTCAATAAAATTTAAAAAGGTTCTTACCAACAATCTATCGTCATCTTCAGTTCTGATGGGTGATTGATTGGAGATAGTGACGGTTCCCAACAGTAGAACTGCGAAAAATAAAGATTCATTTTATTCTGAATTAGATTAAATTTCAATATAAACTAACTAGGCGTCAGGCTCGCTTCGCTCGCCATATCCGTCGCGGAGCGTAGCCCCCTGGACCCCCGACTGGGACTCGCTTCGCTCGCCTGCATTTTTCATTTCAGCATTATTATCATATGTTAGGACGATCCAGTCGGGGGTCCAGACTAAACGTCTGGCTAAACGGATATGGCGAGCGAAGCGAGCCTGACGGCTAGTAATTTAATATTCCCAGGAATAGCTCTGATTGAAGTAGCAGTGCCCAATCAATTTTTCCGCGATAAATGCATTTCAATCTTCAACTTGGTGCCAACCTAACAAAGTCAACTCAACTTAATGCCAACCTGACAGAATTATTAATTTAGTTACCAGTTAACAACTGTTTCGAAGAGGTACTCTCTCTAGATTATAATTCTATATTAACATAATATGGTATGGGCATTTTTCAATTATAATTAAGAGAATAAGAAGAATATACATGCTAAAAGACGAACTTTAAACCCTTAAAAACCACCCTTAGAGTTAAAATATTGCCAAAAGATTTCTTAGTGCGCCTCTAAAGGGCCAACTGAACATACCTACCAAATTTGAACGTTTTTGGTCCGGTAGATTTTTAGCTCTGCGAGTGAGTGAGTGAGTGAGTGAGTGAGTCAGTCAGTGAGTGAGTGCCATTTCGCTTTTATATAATTATATAGATGACATTTAGTTGGATCCGCAATCAAGCATACGGGCTTAATAATGACGTTTTCTTCACTGAACTAGCGTAGCGAACTCTTACTGATGACTACAGTAGAAAAAGATAAGAGAACAGCGCTGCCAATTCTCTTCCTTCCATGGAAAATAGCGGATACCGGTATATTTATAATAATAATGCTGAGGGTGATGCCCACATAAGCTGTTAGGCTTGTGCGTGGGTAATGAGTGAGAGGGATAGTGATGAGAGATACGACTACTTTTTATATAGTCGGGACCGACGGCTTACAGCTCATTCTCGTTTTAAATAATCAATTATATTGTAATCGTCACGAGAAATATTTTTCAATGATTTAATAATAAATTAAATATTTTGTCAATTAATTTTGTTACCATATTGTTGAAAATCGATCTACCATCTTTGTGGAGCTAGAAAAGGTTAGTGCTATCTGCTTTATGACAAGGATAGTAACACCAATGTTAATCAAATACTGCCATTATAACGTGGACCTCACTATAGCAATAATTATAGTGAGGTCCACGTTATAATGGCAGTGGATGAAGATAGACGAATAGCAATGCCGATTCTCTGCATTAATTAATTATATTTCTATACTGGCATGAACATAATTGGCATCGTTGTGGACCTAGAAAAGGATAGTACCACCGACTTTGTTGAATGATAGACAAGGATAGCAAAACCAAAGTTGATCAAATACTGTCATTATAACGTGGACCTTACTATATCCATGGAATATTATGGCTATTCTCTGCTAGTGGATACAAATGTGTTGAGAAGGTTTTTTCTATGAAGGAAAGATTTTTCGTCCCTGATGGGACCAAAGTAGGCTAATTTTTCCCTTTATTGAAATATTGTCAAATATATGAAAAAGTAAAATTCAATAGCGGCACTGTCTAGTAACTTTAGACAGACTAAATTTGTTTTAAAACAGTTATTGTTGAATCGGAATCAATAGAGCAATAGGAATGAAAATATGCCCATAACAAGCATCCTCGGTAAATTGAGAATGTACAGTATATGCAAAATGTGAAGTTAATGAGTTGAGTAGTTGAGACGTGATGATGCGTCATTCGTGAATTTCCTATCCCCTACCTGTATAAGCCAATTATTTCCCTTATTATAGTATAGATAGATATTTCTATATTGAGGTCCACGTTAATAAACATAATTGGCATCGTTTTGGACCTAGAAAAGGATAGTACCACCGACTTTGTTGAATGATAGACAAGGATAGCAAAACCAAAGTTCATCAAATACTGTCATTATAACGTGGGCCTCACTATAGTGTTCGGCAATATTATGATACAGTATCATCTCAACTTGATACACAACACCATAATTTGATACAAAACAGGATAGAGGTATCTGCTTTGTGGAATGATAGACAAGGATAGCAACAGCAATGTTAATCAAATACTGCCATTATAACGTGGACCTCACTATAGCAATTAGTGTTTGACAATATGATACAATTTCAACACAATATGATACAGTATCATCTTAACTTGATATACAACACTATAATTTGATACATAACAGGATAGAGCTATCTGCTTTGTGGAATAATAGACTAGGATAGCAACACCAATGTTAATCAAATACTGCCATTATAACGTGATCCTTACTATAGCAATTAGTGTTCAACAATATGATACAGTATCATCTCAACTTGATACACAACACCATAATTTGATACAAAACAGGATATAGCTATCTGCTTCGTGGAATAATAGACAAGGATAGCAACACCAATGTTAATCAAATACTGCCATTATAACGTGATCCTTACTATAGCAATTAGTGTTCAACAATATGATACAGTATCATCTCAACTTGATACACAACACCATAATTTGATACAAAACAGGATATAGCTATCTGCTTTGTGGAATAATAGACAAGGATAGCAACACCAATGTTAATCAAATACTGCCATTATAACGTGATCCTTACTATAACAATTAGTGTTCAACAATATGATACAGTATTATCTCAACTTGATACACAACACCATAATTTGATACAAAACAGGATATAGCTATCTGCTTTGTTGAATAACAGACAAGGATAGCAACACCAATGTTAATCAAATACTGTCATTATAACGTGATCCTTACTATAGCAATTAGTGTTCAACAATATGATACAGTATCATCTCAACTTGATACACAACACCATAATTTGATACAAAACAGGATAGAGGTATCTGCTTTGTGGAATGATAGACAAGGATAGCAACACCAATGTTAATCAAATACTGCCATTATAACGTGATCCTTACTATAACAATTAGTGTTCAACAATATGATACAGTATTATCTCAACTTGATACACAACACCATAATTTGATACAAAACAGGATATAGCTATCTGCTTTGTTGAATAACAGACAAGGATAGCAACACCAATGTTAATCAAATACTGTCATTATAACGTGATCCTTACTATAGCAATTAGTGTTCAACAATATGATACAGTATCATCTCAACTTGATACACAACACCATTATTTGATACAAAACAGGATAGAGGTATCTGCTTTGTGGAATGATAGACAAGGATAGCAACACCAATGTTAATCAAATACTGCCATTATAACGTGGACTTCTTCATAGAAAAGAAGGCAGTACTATGTAAGCTGAGGATACTCTTCAAGTTCGGACTTAACTTTGAACTAAATGTCAAGTGTCGAGAGATCCGTGTTAACAATGTTCAAAAGCATTGTTATAATTATTATTTAAAGAAAATCCCAAATAAATGCTGCAAATCACCCCGAAGACTTCTGCTACTGCAGACATTGACAACAGGGTTAACAGCTAGATGGAAATTCGATGAGAACTACTGTCCAAAAATTAGTTGCCAGCCCGGGAATCGAACCCGGTACCTCCCAATTGCTAGTCAGGAATGCTTACCCTTACACCAAACTGACAATCTCTGGATAGCAGCGCTCATTTTATACGAAGCCATAGCGGCCAACCAGTTATAACAGCATTGTTGTTATAAAATGGATGTTTGAAAATTAAGAACCAAACACTAATTTCACAAATTGAATTTTTCAATTCTCTTGTAAAGTTTAGAAAATAAATTTCAAAAAATGTCTCACCTAACAGAGTAGCTGCGAATCCTAGTGAAAACATTTCTATTGATTTTTCCCACAACAAGAGATCAACGAAAATTTGACAGCCAAAAAATCAAAAACCTTTGAGACAGCGAAATGGAAATCAGTTGCTGAAGGTTCCCAACAAGTTTATAAACCTTCTACAACAAATAATAAACTTGAGAATCTCTTTTTCAATCATCCCAACATTGGTTGTAGAAGAAAACTCAATTTTCAATAGTACTTCTTAAAAAATATTCAACTTTATAGCTTCTTGCAAGGAATCACCTCATAATTACAATGACGAATGTCGGGGAAAAGTAAATTGGTTTCACACTTTTTCGAGAAATTCAATCAAAATCATACTAGATTTCGTCATGAAAGATGAGCTCACAAAAACTGTTAAATAGAATTTCAATCATTTTCTTCTTCTAATACTTATAATTCTTATGAGAGAGAGAGAGTTGCAAGAAACCTTGAAATGGAAATTTTCGTCTAATTAGTTTTTTCTGCTGATACTAACTGATTATGGTATTCAAGATAACTGTGGGATGATAATGATATCAATAAATCGTTGATTTGGAATTCGATATGGGGATATATGTTGATTGATAATATTATTTTATCTTCAAGATAAAAAATTAATTAGTCATCAGAATCAAATTAGAGATGAAGAAGATGATGAAGCCGTGGAGAGAGGTAGAGAAGAAAGAGAAGAGGTGAGAGAGAGTGAGAGTAAGAGGAGGAAGAAGGAGAAGAGGGAGTAATAAGAAGGATAAGGAGAAGATAGGAGAAAAAGGTGGTGATGAAGAAGGAGAAGGAGAGAAGGAAGAGGGAGAAGAAGGAGAAGAAGAAGAAGGAAATGAAGAAGGAGAAGAAGAGGAAGATGATTATGATGATAGTCTAATGATAAGGGAGAAAATAGGTACAGTAGGCCTTCTTGAATTAATAACAGCTCATATTAAAACACTAGAGATCAATCAGACATAATTTTTTTTTTGTCATAGCTATTTACTAGCATAGTTGGTTTTATATTATCATAATCTGAATCTAATCTATTTATTCTCTCTATTGTCAATGATTATTGCTAATTGAAGAAAAATAATTGAACAGGATTGAGAAAAACTTAATAAGCCAACTCTGGGATCAAAATATGGGGAAAAAATTGATGGAAGATTTGAAACAAAGCCGCATTATAAAATAAAAAGTAGATGAAAAATTTGGTAAAAAATTGATGGAATATTTGGGGCAAGCCGAATTTCGAAATAAAAGCTGAATGAACTGAGCAGTCTGAATCATTTGCAGTCCACTATATTATTTGAAATTCATATTTTCTAAATTTTGAGTTTGTCAAATTTGGTTGAAATTTTGTTTTCAATATTTTTATTGTTGGTTGAGAAGAAAAATTTCGTTTTTAGGTAGTGCTTGAACCCTGCCATCTGAAGTTCAGCTATTATGATGTCTCGTCTCAATTTGATTGCTGTTGTATGTGGTAAGTTTCATTTTCCAAAATAGATTTTTTTTCATATTTTTAAAATCAACTTCAATCTAGTCTCTAGTTTGTATAATAATTTTGTCTAGTTTTGTTGATATTCAATTCCAAAAATAGAAAAATACAGTTATTTTCACATAATATTATAAATGTATCTGAACCAGATTATAATTTTTCAAGATAATTCTTAAAAACTATAAGTATGAACTCATCTATAATTATAATAAAGAAAAAAATTGGCTTATACATGAATTGATAGGAAATTCACAAATAACATATCATCCTGTCTAACTACTCAACTGATCAACTTGATATTGCTTATAGATTCTTAATTTATGGAGGATGGTTATAGGCCTATTATAAATGTTTCATGATTTTAGTAGTTCAAGCTTCCACTTTGTCAAGTATTCAATTAGATACTTGTGGAGCACGACTTACCTAGTGGTTAGTAATAATAAAGATGATTGCAATAATTCAATTTTGGTCTCTTGAGAAAGTTTCTTCTCCAGTTGTATAAGTATGTATATAATCTTTCAAAGTACTATAATTTCAACATCCATGTTGTGTTCTGTTCATAATTCACTCATAGAGTTTATTCTGGAAATTATAATAATTTTAATTTTTTAATTTCATTTTATTTCAGTTGGATTTGCAGTTCTTACTGCTGTAGTGGGATTGCCCATTAGAAGCAATGATCACAATCCAGGCCGGGAGGACCAGTTTGTGATGAGTGGCGACACTAGCGCTCCAGGTGGTGAAGATCTGAAGCGCCTACGTAGACAAGATGATGACGATGAAGAGGGTGAACTGGATCCCGAAGCTATCTCAGAAAAGAGAAAAAAAGAAAAGGAAGAGATACTTGATCAGCTGTTTCCATGGTGGCGGGAACAGAAAGCACAGTTTGACGCAGGCCTTTTGCAATATGGGGTCAGGCCTACTGTACATTATTGATGAATTAAAACTGGTCCCATATCCAACGGTACCCCACTAACTAATCAATTTCAATTCAATTTATTTTTACACACACATACATATTTAATACAGAGAATAACAAAAAGAATACATGCAAACAACAACAACAATACACATTGAAACAAAATAAAAAGAAAGCGGTGCAACAAAAAAGGAAGGAAGATTGAAGGGGTTTCCCAACTATGGATATCCATGTACTAGGAAAACCTATAATCCTTGAGAAGGTCAAAAAGGTGTCGGGAAAAGTAAATAGATGGTAGATATGAAAGGATGGGATAAGGGAAGAATAATAGGCTAAGGGAAGGATGGAAAAAAGAAACCGATAAGACCAGGTGTTAAAAAAATTATAATACTAGATGAATTACAAAGGATTGTAGAATCAATAGCAATAATAATCTGTATCCAAATCAATAATCCATAATAATTCTAAGCCAGATGCTATAGTGAGGTCCACTTTATAATGGCAGTGTTCGATTAGCAATGGTATTGCTATCCTTGTCTACCATTCAACATAGTGGATAGCGCTATCTCTATCTTGCTTTGCTCTGTTGCCAGATCGTCCTTCAACAACAATGTAGATTTAATAATTAAATTGACAAAATATTTTATCTCAATTATTATGAAAATTCATTATGAAATTATTGAAAAATATCATTTCCAGCTTGATAAAATATAATTTATTATTTTAAAGAGAATGAACAGTTAATATGACATTAATAAACCTCTATCAGCCATCATCTATAGAAGGCATTGACAAGACAGAGGTTCGGCAATGTTGTTCATCTTTCTTTCTCCACTGCCATTATAACTAGGACCTCACTATAGATGAGTAGTTATATCCTTTGAAACCGGAACAGGTTAGAAAAACCTCTAATCTTGTAAAAAAGAAGAAAAATTAATAATTATATTTCATCAATGATTATATCAATTTCATCACTAATAATTAGTTGGAATAGTAGTTCCCATTCGATGAATAATAGATGCACAATATTTTTAAAATAAGAGATGTATTCCACTGTTCAATAAAATTCATTCTGCATTGTTCGAGTTTTTAAGAAAATTGTCATACTTGTGCAAAACCAAACTAATATTATTAAACAATGTTATATGAAATATCTTTGTTTTTATTGAATTTTTATCCTGTTCTCCTTGTTTTTGATTGTTCAGAACCTGCCATTCTCAATATCATGTTTTTACCTGTGTCTTAATTATCCAAAGGATCAATTTAAACCCAATATTCTAGGTTGATCTAGTATTATTCAATATTTATCATGATTTCTTGATTGGCGATCATTTAAACATGCCGCTTTCAACGTCTAGCAAATACAAGTATTATATTAACAAGATGGTCCCTAACTGCCCTCTCAGACGATGTAACCAGATACCATCTCGTCATGCGCTATCTACAGCTGTTAGTATCGTGCTGCTTGAAGCGGAAGCTCTATGAACTAATCAATATATAAATATAGATAGATGTTGAATAATAATTCAATATTATTGTACTGAATCATCCAAGGTATCTATAGAGAAATAAGTATCCCAAAGAACTCAATTTTTATCATAAAATTAACAATTGATTGTTAAAATTGACAATTGATTTGAAAACATCTGGCATAGTGTAGACGAAATCTAGGAAGACAGGTCTCCAGCCTTCCAAAATTTTCTGAACGGAAAACAACATGGCTGCATGTCAGGACCTCATTAAATCCGAATTTCCTAAAATTGATGATGATTTATATCAGTATGTTGAAGGTAAATACATTTTCTATGGATAATACAACTATTCAAATCTAGTTTTCAAATTTCAAGTAGATTCTCGACTAAAATAGAATTTCATTAAGTTGTCGGCAACTCTTTTACTCTTGAACAAAACCTAATAAAGTTCATTGTAGTTCAAAAATAATAAATATTAGATACTTTATGAATATGATAGTTAATTCTAAATGAATTGCTTTAATGGATTTTAAAAATCATCAAATTCAATGCCCGAATTAATAACAAATACTAGTGATTTGAAAACATCTTTCGAACATAACCAAAGAATAATCTTCGTTCAATAGAATGTGATAAGCTTATAAATTGTTGTTGTATAGTACGGAATTTATAGTAACTCATGTAAATTCCATTCATCCTCTTATTTTCCTCAAATGTTAATTAGTGTTGACTTGACTTATGTATTTATATTCAAAGATTACAATGGTAAATGAATGATTGAGGTTATGTTCCAACTCATCACTACTTTCTCAACATATCAAGCTGAATGATCCTTTCGTATTCCATGCAAATCATCAATTTTAAATGAGATTAAATTTTAAACTATCAGCTTTACAGGTCCATTTTATTGTTTTTAAAATTTGAATTGATAACAACATGTCGGCTGATGTTGAAACTTGTTTTATGTTGTAGGAATTTTAGAAAATGGAGTTGAAGATTTCGAAGACAGCGCAGAGGTCTATGATGCAATTGGCGAAGTTTTACACGAGGTTGCTGATGAAAAATCGGAAAAAGAAATACGGTAATTGATAAACAATTTAGCCTATTTTGTCTTGAAATATTATCGACGACATTAATTCAAAATTTGTCTTTATTAACCTTCCGGTAGCTGCGCCCTACTCAATCACACGAGCAGTCGCGTGTTGTATTTCTAACAACATCCAATTTTCCAAGTGTTATGTACTCTGTTTACTGTCAAAACATATTAATTAATTGTATAATTACTTTTTTCATCTTTTTGGAATATTTTACGCCTATGAACATTTGGATGATTACCATTTCATAGCCCAATAAGGTACATCAAGCAAAGCCATCAATTCTGTTATTGGTTCGTTTACAGTCTCCGTATACAGTCTTTCCCTATCTTATGCACTGTGGCGAGGCGACTAAATGGCACCTAAAGACTGAACCATTGCTCGGTTGATACTGCAACTCAGTGGAGTGATGGGGGGGGGGGAAAGTTTTGGAATGCATAAGTGACTCATCCACTGAAACCACCCCATTCAATAGTTTTGTGCACAATAAAAGCTGACACTGTTGTACTTTTTACAACATCGCGACTGCCGGAAGGTTAAATTAGACTAGTGTCGTCAAAAATAGTTTTATTTATTTATATTTTTTACAAAGAATAAAACGAGTTATTAACTTGCAGTTTTTCATGGATATTAAGATAGATAAGAACAATTTACTGTCAATTTCTTACACTTTCTTCCTTTATTAGTATCTTATTCAAGAATGAACGGTTATCTGTTGGATTGTAAATTACAGTGTCCAGTGTCTAATTAAGAAATCTGGTGTGGCGCACTCACACAACTTTCCTTGCCGTAATGAAAATTGATCACCTGACGCTAGTGTTCCCGCGCATCAAAAGTCTACTATTCAAAGATTTGATCCAGCTGATGACAGGGTAATAACGCTGGAGACCCACGAGGTCTGCAATCTCTTCATAGTGAATCATTTAATAGAATCAACAGTTTGCAATTGGATAATCACATTTTCTCGAATTTCAAACTTATTTTCAATTTTAGGTGAAAATGTTACAGGACATTAATTGTAGAGATTCTTATGTTCAATCTATTCCACTCGAAATTTTTTGTTTAAATTGTATCTGGAGCCTGATAATTGAGAATCTAAAATCAAAGTTTGCATAGATGGGGCGGAGCTCCTGAAATTTTTACAGATATGGGACTTGTGGCAGTTGATACAGCTTATTGATGACTATGTCAAGTATAACTTTAATCAAAATCGTTGGAGCCGTTTTCGAGAAAATCGCGAAAAACCGTGTTTTTGACAACATTTCCGCCATTTTAGCCGCCATCTTGTATCGCATTTCATCGAAATTGTTCGTGTCGGATTCTTATATTGTAAGAACCTTACGTTCCAAATTTCAAGTCATTCCGTTAATTGGGAGATGAGATATCGTGTACACAGACGCACATACACTCATACACACACACACCCAAAAACCACTTTTTTGTACTCAGGGGACCTTGAAACGTATAGAAATTTAGAAATTGGGGTACCTTAATTTTTTTCGGAAAGCAATACCTTCCTTACCTATGGTAATAGGGCAAGGAAAGTAGAAACTACTACTCCGTCCCGTTTTGGAATGCCAATTTTCTGACTCCAACTGTTTAAAGTCTAGAACTTAATTAAATCTCGAGCTCGGAAGCCGGCCCTTAATAGTCTAAATATGCATCATTTCATGAGGGAAAGTGACTCAAACTAATTGATTAATTGAATCAGTAGACCCATGATTAAACAGTCGTTTTGCTGCTTCGTGATAATCACAGATATTAAGAGAAAACCAATAAATACTGGACTAAATTGGCATAATTTCATTGAAATTGTCACTCAATTTAATAAAAATTGATGACTCTTATGAGAGTGTTCACATACTCGTAGTCTGGCATGAAACGAATACCATTTGTAGTTATGAGAGCGTTCACACATTCCGACATTCACACCAAGCCATGGTGTGAACGCTCCCATCAGAACAAATGATAATGATTATCTCTGACAAAAACATAAAATTAGCATCCAGAACTTGCTTTCATACACTCTGACATCGACTACTAATTAGGATCTAGCAATTCTAGGTGAACTCCGAACTCACAACACACATTCTAGACTCGAGGGTGGCTCCTAGATTTACATTACTGGCGCCCACCAGTTAGTCAAGATAAGACAAGACATGATTTACGTTCAGTCACAATGCTTCACATAGTTGCTTATGACGCAACTCACACTGATTAGTCATTGCAATTAGATTATGTCTTCATAAGCAACTATGTGAAGTATTGTGACTAAACGTGTCTGATCAAGACAAGACATGATTAGACACGTTTAGTCACAATACTTTACATAGTTGCTTATGAGAATAAGTCTAATTGCAATGACTAATCAGTGAGAGTTGCGTCACAAGCAGCTATGTGACTAAACGTGTCTGATCATGTCTTGTCTTGTCTTGACTAACTGGTGGGCGCCCAGCCTAACTACTTTCCTAAGAATTTCAAGAAATAATTATCATATATACCTCTTATAAGAGTGATCAAATATTCGCAGGCTGACAGGTAATAAAATAAAATAAAATTTGTTCTAATGCTAGTGTTCACATATTCACCGTCTGCTCGGAAATAAAGCACTATCCGCTTTAATATAATATTGAAGAATAGGGCAAGCAAAGTAATAACATAGAGAAACGATAGCATGAGTAGATATCCCATGGTATAGGGCATTTATGTCGCAACTTTTACTGTTATCTCAAGCCGATAGTCCACGTAGTTCTTTTCCGTGAAGCTATGTGACGCTGGTAGTCTTTCATAATATGCCGTTCATACACTCTAACCCCAACAAAACAGTAAAAATTGACAATAATCGACAATAATCGGCTTGAGATAACAGTAAAAGTTGCGACATAAATTCCCTATACCATGGGATATCTACTTACTCTATACTTTCTCCATGGTAATAATGGGAAAGTGACTTAAAATCTAGCTATATGTGGACTGTCTTATAAGATATATTAGCTCAAAGCGCTTTGCTGTGACACAGCAATGTGAGATGACTGTGTATGTTTATCATGCATGCTCTACCGTTAGTGGCCAGCCTTATTTATTTCTACATTGATAAATACAATATAATTCTCAACTATGAATGATTGGGGAAGGAACAACATGCTTAAAGCCCAAAACTGTTCCTTCCTCAAATTTAGATAGTAATTGACAAACTATATGGCTCAACTGACACTCAATTGATACTGTATCATGTTGTGTAGTGCTACTGTATCATATTGTGTTGATACCGTATCATTTATCGTGATAGCATAAGAAGATTTCCCAAGGTATATAGGTCGTTTATGTTCCAAATTTCAAGCCGATTTCTTGTTAACACAAGCCAATAATTACTGTCGACTACTGTCCATTATTAGTGGGATGTTGGGAGTGTGAGGCTCAACTGACACTTAGGCGACTCAGGTGTAGAAGAGACTGGACTCTAGTGGAGAGCATGTGTTTTGAAATGGTGACGTCGCGGAGACTAGAATCGACTGGTCTGAGTGTCACCATTTGGAAACACATGCTCTCCATTAGAGTCCAGTCTCTTCTCGATCTGAGTTGAGCCTATGACGAACTTATACATATTGTTGTAAATGTGCTTTTGTCATTAACAGTTTGTCAAAAGTTACAATATAGAACAAGTTAAAAATAAAATATAAAATGAGGCTTGTGCATGTCATCATCTACAGTTAAATCAAAACTGAAAACCCTGTTTTCTACGTTTGGGGTTCCTAGTTACATACATTCAGACAGAGGAACATCATTTAAGAGTCAAGACTTGAAAAATTACCTAAACTCGCATGGAATTGCAACTAGCAGAACCACTGCTTACAACCCAGCAGGTAATGGCATAGAGAAACAATAGCGTAAGTAGATATCCCATGGTGTAGCGAATTTATGTCGCAAATTACTGTTATCTCAAGCCGATTACTGTCGATTATTGTCGATTTTTACTGTTTTGTTGGTGTGAGAGTGTATGAACGGCACACTATGAGAGACTACGAGCGTCACACAGCTTTACGGGAAAGAACTACGTGGACTATCGGCTTGAGATAACAGTAAAAAATGCGACATAAACGTCCTATACCATGGGATATCTACTTACGCCATATTGTTTGTCTATGGTAATGGACAGGTTGAAAGATATAATGGTATTCTATGGAAAACGATTGAGCTACCTTGATGCTCTTAGCTGAACAAGAATATTACTTTGCACAGCCACAAATCAAACTCCTCATGAGCGTATGTTCTTACACCCACGTAGATCTGGAAACAATGGTGTTTCAGCTCCTTCTTGGCTTCTCAATTCCGGCCCTGTCTATTTAAAAACATTCAATCGAACATCTAAATATGAGCCACTTGTTGAAGAGGTCCAACTTCTACATGGAAATGCTGAGTATGCAAAGCTACCTGATGGAAGAGAAACCACAGTATCAACACGTCATCTTGCAACAGAGATCAAGAAGAACAAACCGATTCTGAAAATGATGAAAATTCTCAATTACCAACTTCCGAACCTGAACTTGAATACTTCCATAATCCTCAAGCAACCCAAAAGCAAGAAAACGAAACTAGTACTACTGCCGAGAGCTTACAACCTAGACAACAGACTACTGGACAAGAAAACCAAAATAAAATAAGATAAGAATGTTTATTTCGCCAAAATTAAATAGTTACAAAACATGAATGATACATACAAAATGCATAATAAAAATGTAAATTATAATAGATCTAAATGATTTGGCACAGTCAGCAAAGTTAAACTTGTGCGCTAGCTGTGAGTTCATAAAGCAAACAGTACGAAGTAGCCTATAGCAATACTGAAAAATGGAAAAAAATATATACCTATATAATAAATATTATAGTAATGCTTCTGATAAATAATACAATGATAAGAATTAAATAAATATATAAAGAATACATATCCAAGAAGAAGTTTTAGAAATAGAAGACCTCCTAATTATTTGAATGACTACATTCATTGACTCTTTGGGGGGAAGAATGTAGTATAACAACATAATATGTTTTGAATTTGTTATTACTGTTACTAAGTCTCCAAACAAACTCATTCCAATTCGAAACCTGTATAGTTCAAGTTATTAAAAACCTTTCTTAAGGTAAAAAAAAAGTAAATTCGTATGGCTTTTGTTGGTGGGGAGTCCCTTGCGGGAAGGTCCCACCCCCTGAATATATAATTTAAGCCGTCAATGGGCATTACGACTGTCATACTTCAGCCGGGACCGACAGTTTAACGTGCCCATCCGATAACACGGGAGTGATCTGGTTAAAAAACTTTTGGTATTGAGAGGGTTTGAACCCGGGATCTCTATGCTGCTACGCAGGCACTCTATCCACTAGACCACGGATCACTCCTTTCTTAAGGTATTAAATACTTATGTCGTGTTTACTCTCATTCCTATCACAATCATCTATATATATAAAAGTGAAATGGCACTCACTCACTGACTGACTGACTGACTCACTCACTCACTCACTCACTCGCAGAACTAAAAATCTACCGGACCAAAAACGTTCAAATTTGGTAGGTATGTTCAGTTGGCCCTTTAGAGGCGCACTAAGAAATATTTTGGCAATATTTTAACTCTAAGGGTTGTTTTTAAGGGTTTAAAGTTCGTCTTTTAGCATGTATATTCTTCTTCTCCCAATCTCTTAATTATAATTGAAATTTCCATATCATATGTTACTATAGAACTATAATCTAGATAGAGTACCTCTTCGAAACAGTTGTTAACTGGCAACTAAATTAATAATTTTGTCAGGTTGGCATTAAGTTGAGTTGACTTTGTTAGGTTGGCACCAAGTTGAAGATTTAAATGCATTTATCGCGGAGAAATTGATTAGGCACTGCTACTTCAATCCTGGGAATATTATATTACTAGCAGTCAGGCTCGCTTCGCTCGCCACATCCGTTTAGCCAGACGTTTAGTCTGGACCCCCGACTAGATTGTCCTAACATATGATAAAAATACTCAAATGAAAAATGCAGGCGAGCGATGCGAGCCTGCTGATCTCATTCTTGGACCTGGCTAGACGGATATGGCGAGCGAAGCGAGCCTGACGGCTAGTCTTTTCATAAACAGATCGTTGTCAAAAAAGTCACCTTGGCAACCGAGATCACATGATAAGTATCCATCTAGCCTACATCAATATTGTAAAATATCCTGGCAAATTATTAATCTTCAATCTTGATTGACAGTACAGTTAGTTTCAAAATTGCCTATACTCCAATGAATTCAAATTGTTCCTTTTTACTTTCCTTGCCCTATTACCATAGGTAAGGAAAGTATTGCTTTCCGAAAAAAATTAAGGTACCCCAATTTCTATATGTTTCAAGGTCCCCTGAGTCCAAAAAAACTGGTTTTTGGGTAATGGTCTGTATGAGTGTGTGTGTGTGTGTGTGTATGAGTGTATGTGCGTCTGTGTACACGATATCTCATCTCCCAATTAACGGAATGACTTGAAATTTGGAACTTAAGGTCCTTTCACTATAAGGATCCGACACGAACAATTTCGATCAAATGCAATTCAAAATGGCGGCTAAAATGGCGAGAATGTTGTCAAAAACAGGGTTTTTCGTGATTTTCTCGGAAACGGCTCCAACGATTTTGATCAAATTTATACCAAAAATAGTCATCAATAAGCTCTATCAACTGTCACAAGTCCCATATCTGTAAAAATTTCAGGAGCTTCGCCCCAGCAATGCAGATAGATTCCCAATTATCAGGCTTCAGATACAATTGAAACGAAAAAAATCAAGTGGAGTAGATTGAGCAAGAAAAAGTCTACAATTAATGTTCAGTAACATTTTCACCTAAAATTGAAAATAAGCTTTAAATTCGAGAAAATGTGATTATTCAATTGCAAATTATTGTTGATTCTATTAAATCATTCACTATGAAGAGATAGCAGACCTCATGTGTGTCTCCAGCGTTATTGCCCTGTCACCAGCTGGCTCAAATCTTTGAATAGTAGACTTGAGATGCGCGGGAACACTAGCGTCAGGTGATGAATTTTCATAACGGCAAGGAAAGTTGTGTGAGTGCGCCACACCAGATTTTTTAATTAATCTTCTTATTAATTATTAATCTTCAATCTTGATTGACAGTACAGTTAGTTTCAAAATTGAAATGAAGGGAAATGTGATTATTCAATTGCAAATTATTGTTGATTCTATTAAATCATTCACTATGAAGAGATAGCAGACCTCATGTGTGTCTCCAGCGTTATTGCCCTGTCACCAGCTGGCTCAAATCTTTGAATAGTAGACTTGAGATGCGCGGGAACACTAGCGTCAGGTGATGAATTTTCATAACGGCAAGGAGAGTTGTGTGAGTGCGCCACACCAGATTTTTTAATTAATCTTCTTATTAATTATTAATCTTCAATCTTGATTGAAAGTACAGTTTGATTCAAAATTGCCTATACTCCAATGAATTCAAATTGTTCCTTTTTTAATTTCAGTGACATCTGCAACAAACTGCTGAGGATCCTGCGACCAGATAAGGGTGGTGGGGGCGGTAGAGGTGGAGGAGGGGGTGGTGGTGCGTTGAATGACATCACAGGCGGCGCTCACAAAGTGCTCAACGCCCCAGTGCACCTGGCCAGCATGGCTGCCAACCTCGAGAACAACGTCACCGACATCAAGAGCATCTGGGTCATGCAGCGTGATGACTCGCTGGTCAGTTGGCAACATTGCTTGTTAGTTGTAGATTAGAGTAAAGATAGCATAAGAAGATGTCCCATGATTTGTACAATTCATTCAAAGTTTGCAAGTTTTGTATCAAATTATGGTGTCGCGTATCAAGTTGACATGATACTGTATCATATTGTGGTGATAGCATACAGAAAAGATAGCATGAGAAGATGTCCCATGGTTTGTAGAATTCATTCAAAGTTTGCAAGTTTTGTATCAAATTATGGTGTCGCGTATCAAGTTGACATGATACTGTATCATATTGTGGTGATAGCATACAGAAAATATAGCATGAGAAGATGTCCCATGGTTTGTAGAATTCATTCAAAGTTTGCAAGTTTTGTATCAAATTATGGTGTCGCGTATCAAGTTGAGATGATACTGTATCATATTGTGGTGATAGCATACAGAAAAGATAGCATGAGAAGATGTCCCATGGTTTGCAGAATTCATTCAAAGTTTGCAAGTTTTGTATCAAATTATGGTGTCGCGTATCAAGTTGAGATGATACTGTATCATATTGTGTTGACCCTGTGTTATGTGTTGTCAAATTGTAATTTGCCAAAGGTGTCTGGCTAGATTTCAAATTACACGGCTTGATCGATTATTAGGGTTGCCGACCAGTAAGTATTATAGCCTAACCTCAAAATTCCAATATTTTATATAATACCGGGTGATTACAAATGAAATAGACAACTTCAATAGCCTGTACAAAATTAAACTGGTGTATTTCAACATAGTAAGTGATATAGGTTTGTAGGGAATTTCTTAAAGTTTATGTTGGTAGAACTGTTGCTGGCTGCTCCGTGTTACAACAGCCAGTTTAGTTTAGCAATATGGCCGCTACTCAAGTGGAGAAAGCTTATTGTGTTCTCGAATTAGCCAAAACAAACTCTGTTACTGTTGTGCAGCGTCATTTCAGAACAAAATACGGTAAACCACCACCAACAAGGCAATCAATTTATGACTGGTATGAACGTTTTGAAAGCAGTGGATGTGTGTGTGTAAGAAGAAGAGTACTGGAAGACCTTCTGTTATAGAAGAAAAAATTGATAGTGTTCGTGATGTTTTTGTACGAAGTCCAGAAAAATCGACTAGATCAGCGAGTTTAGAATTGCAAATTCCTCAACCTACTGTGTGGAAAATTCTGCGGAATTATAGTATAATAAATAGCAAATAAAATTCTTTTCTATTTGGCTGTTCTAATTTTAGCCAGGATAGGCCTACCCGTTATTATCTAATCTTTTACTTGTTGCTATCGCACCCAGCGATAATAGAGCAGCTGTTTGCTCGAGACCTATAAAATCCTTTCATTTAGCGATTTTGCTTGCTTATCAAATTTAATTTATTACAGTGTGTTGACCCTGTGTTATGTGTGTTGATACGGTATCATTTGTGATGATACCAAAATTCAAATTCAAATTGTTTTTATTCTGATTCAAAAATCAAATACATACAAAATTTCAAATACATCAAACATCAAAAATGGAAATAAAATACAAAGTGCTCTGAAGAAATTGTATAAAATATAATTTATGTAATAAGGCTTTCTAAGTGTCTGATGTATTATGAAAAAAAAACAAAGCTTTTTTGAAACAGAATATTTCTAGCTTGCTGTAAGCATATAATGCTTAACGCGTGCAAGCAGGAGTGCTTATACTATAATTGAATAAAATCAGAAAGAAGAAAAAAAAATTTTTTTGGGCAAAAAAAAAATGAAAACACACACTCACACATTCACTCACCTCTCATACATTTCCAGTTTGGGCTTAATTACTTTTTGATATGATTTTCAACAACTATAATAATTATTATGATGAAAACTAAGAAAGAATAAAAAACATGTGTTCTAAACAATCAGGCAAGATATTTCTAAGCCATTTAAGAATGTAATATTTGAACATTTTCCTATTATCAATTCTCTTTGCCTCAAAAGGTAAATTATTGAAAAATTTCGGACCTAGAAATACAAACGATTTCTGGAAACAAGTGGTATATGACCTGGGAAGCCTTAGCAGATCAGAAGTGACTCTCCTAGTTTGATAATTTGTTCTCTCCCTGAAAAGTGCCTGACCACTGTTTCCAGACATTACAAAGAATAGGTATAAAACTTTGAAAACATATATGTATCTTAGAGGCAAGCATTTTATATCTTGAAAAAGGGGAAAGGCATGTTCATATCTTCCTGATTTTTTAACAGCTCTGACAATAGATTTTTGTAAGGTTGTAAGTCCTCTCAAGTGGGTAATGTAAGTAGAGCCCCAACAACTTATTCCATAATTCAGTTTAGAGTCAACAAGAGCAAAGTATAACTGTCTAAGAATGGTGGTTGGAAGAATCTTATTTAGAAAATAGAATTTTCTCAGGATATGTAAAAGATAGCTATGTAAAGGTAAGCTTCTCATCTACTGTAACACCTAAATATTTGATGGAGTCAAGATACCTTAAGATACCATAGAGAAAAGATAGCATAAGAAGATATTCCATGGTATAGGGCTTGTCATTTGTTAGTACGATAGAAAAGAATAGGTTTTCCTATAGGATACCCCTGTGTATCTTTTCGGATGCAACACGTTGCTTTTGAGAAGATACAGAAGAGCATCTGTTGCTTATGTAAAGATACGTTTTGAAAGATAGGCAAAGCTTCTCTTTTGAGAAGATACAGAAGAGCACCTGTTGCCTATTGATAGATACATTAAAGCTCCTTGTGTATCTTTTCGGATGCAACACGTTGCTTTTGAGAAGATACAGAAGAGCGTCTGTTGCTTATGGAAAGATACATCTTCAAAAATGTTGGATGTTTTTGTTTGGGTAGTATTGTAGTGTAGTGGCCCTCCGCCGATAGGCAAAGCTACAGCACCCCGGACTGTAACTTATTTATTCACGTTTTTACTCACTTCCTTGCTCCTTGGTGCTACAGCCCATTTAGGGCCTTGACCTCCTTCAAAATGACTCTCCATTCTTCTCTGTCAGCAGCTTTCCTTCTCCATCCCTTGATGTCCGTCTTCCTCGAGTCTTGTTATTCACGTTTTTAATCTATTGAATAATTTATCCCCGTTTTTCAATTTTCAATTTCAATTTATTAAAAACACACAAAACAAGACAAAACAAAATTACAAAGATTTACGAAACAAATAAAACACAATAAAATGTTACAAATATAGAAAAACAATGGGCTTAGTGTTTGGGTGTGTTGGAGAAGATGAAAAAAGAGAGGAAGGTACCTAGCCAACTATGGTTTCCCATGTAATAGGCAGGCAAAGAAGAGAAGAGAAGTAATGAGGAAAAAAAGGAAGGGAGAAATGGGGGGAAGGAAGAAAACAGAGGAATAGGTACTCAAAATAAAGGTAAGCGAATCCACTGAAAAATGAAAAAACAATGCTGGAGCAGAAATCTCGAGTCATATATCTAAATGGAAGAAGAAATTACTGTATGTCCAGTTTTTTATATCCAGTTTAATTTTTCCGCTGATCTTATTGTCCATGAGAAAGTGATTTGGAATGAGGTTTATTATTATTTTTAGTACCTATGTAAATTAATTGCCTCCTTATACATTCAATATTAGTGTTATAGGTTACATATTTGTTAGCAGTGGCCCTTAGATTATAATAATTAAAAGTAGAGTTTATTGTGAGAGGAAAATCGGATCTATATTTTATTAAGTACTCAATTACGGTTTTTATGTATAATTGACGTATAGTCATGACCTCAAAATCACTAAAAACCATATCCGTTGGATAGAGCCTGGGTTTGCTTGATATAGTTTTAATTATCAGTTTTTGTGCTACAAATAATTCAGCAATATGACAGTTGAAACAGCCTCCCCAAACAACTATGCCATACTGCAGAATTGACTTGACTAGAGCATGATACATCATTTTCAGGTGGTTCTTATTAAGAAATCTGTTAACTTGGTAAAATTTAAAAGATAAATATCTAATTTTTCTACATATGTATTTAATATGAACATCCCATTTAAGGTTTCCATCAATTATAATTCCCAAATACTTAGTATTATTGACTTTTTTAATGGTGGGACAATCACAATTACCCAAGTTTTTCTTAACAGAAAGTGGACCAGAAGAAGCTGGAAAAAGCGGAGGCGAAACTGCAGGCAAAACAGGAACGCAGAGCCGAACAGCTGGTGACCAACCGATCGTCGTCGGCTGTGACGTCATCGAACAGTGGCGGTGGCGGGCAGCAGGTGGGGGCAGGTGGCGGGGGCCAGTTGATGCCGGCACTACAGGCGGCCACCGCATCGCAGGCGACCAGCAAGAAGGAGGCCAAGATGGAGGCGAAAGGCTGCAATCGCACACAGGACATTCGCATTGAGAATTTCGATGTCGCCTACGGTGAGAGGTCAGTGCACCCTAAATAATACACGTCTTCTTCCGACTGCCTTCTTCTTCTACTTTATCTTCTTCTTTTATCTTCTTCTTCCTCTTTTAATTCTAATTCTTCTTCTTGCTGTCTTCTTCTCTTCCTCATTTCCTCACTACCGTCCTCCACCTTCAATCATAGTCTTATTCTGTCAACTTCTTCTCTTATTATCTTGTTACTCTTGAACTGACAAAAGACTGTCATTAACTTCTTGTTCATCATCATCATCTCATTCTTCTTCTTCTTCTTCTTCTTCTTCTTCTTCTCTTGCCATTTTTTCTTCTATAGTGACGTCCACATTATAATGGCAGTGTACGATTGACAATACTGTTGCTGTCCTTTTCTATCATACAACAAAACAGATAGCAATAACTCTCTCTCGCTTTGCAATGTTGTCTATTTGCCAGAATATTTTATATTTACTTTTGACAGTGACTGTACAAAACTGAACAAACCATATTCTCAGCCGCCATTTTTTTTCTTCATTCTATCAAAATACTTGAGTATACAAGTCGCATAATTGATTTAAAATGTATTTTTGAAACGATGAAATTATTTTTAAACTTTACCGTATGAGAAACACAAATTAAAATACCTGAAATGACATTTTAAAAGTTGATAACTAACCATCCTAGACTTCATCCATGCTTCAGTTAGCCTACCCGTATAGGTTAGACCTACTCGTACCGGTATAAATGATATTGAAAAGTTATTTCAGAATTAATCCATTGAAATTACTTATTTTTGAATAGGATTTCTATTTTTCTATTATTTTAAAAAGAAATGGGAATAGAATACCTACCAAATAACTCAATTTCTGTTGTTTTGAAATTCAGATCATTGTATCACAGCTTTTTAAATCAGCCGCCATTTCAGGTTTGTATAGAAATAAAAATCTTATCTCAGTTATGGAAGCAAATTTTTTAATCAAATTATAAAACAATATAATTTCTTGATTCATTTGACATTAAATTGATTATTTTATCAAGGAAATGATAATTATTATTGGATTAAATTTAATGGGATGAATTGAGTAACAGCTGTGTACAGTCAGTGGCAAAATGGAGAGAATTGGCAACGTTTTTCTCCTACCTTTCTTCACTGCCATTATAACGTGGACCTCACTATAGTCCATCATCTTCATCTCATCTCGTCTCCTTTTAGTCCTGTCATCTTCTTGCTCTCTTCTTTTTCTTCTGTTCCTCTCCTCCTCTTCCCCTCTTCCTTCAACTACTTCCTTTTCTTCTATCTACTTCTTTCTCTACTACTACTTCTTCGACTACTTTCTCTTCTATATTTTCTTTTCTACCTTGCCATCATTTTCTTGGATGGACATTGATATGTCCAAAGCTCCGCCAATTTATGTAGATGCATAACAATATGATTATTATCCATAGTTATTATATTACAAATTGCTTTTTCATATAATATACAGTTCAATAGTTATTTTCTTAGTCTATATTATGTAAATTCATCTATAACTTTGCTGTATTGTAAGCTATTGTATACAAGTGTATAAGCCAGTATATATTGTAATCTACATAAATAAAGTACTCAATCAATCAATCAATCAATCAATCTTGTTGTTATTGCTATCAGTATCGTAACTTCTCTTCCAACACTTAATTTGTTCTCTTCAATCCTCCCCATCTTTTTTTGCACCTCATTTTTTTAAATTCTGTTTTATTGCGATTGTTGTTGTTTGTTTTGCATTTATTCATTTGTTCAGTTGTCTATATATATATAAAAGCGAAATGGCACTCACTCACTCACTGACTGACTGACTCACTCACTCACTCGCAGAACTAAAAATCTACCGGACCAAAAACGTTCAAATTTGGTAGGTATGTTCAGTTGGCCCTTTAGAGGCGCACTAAGAAATCTTTTGGCAATATTTTAACTCTAAGGGTGTTTTTTAAGGGTTTAAAGTTCTCTTAGCATGTATATTCTTCTTATTCCAATATCTTGAAATTATAATAAAATTGAAAATGTCCATACCATATGTTAATATAGAACTACAATCTACAGAGAGAGTACCTCTTCGAAACAGTTGTTCTGGTAACTAAGTTAATAATTTTGTCAGGTTGGCATTAAGTTGAGTTGACTCTGGTTCCGTTGAGGTCTACATGCAGGCGAGCGAAGCGAGCCCGCTGATCTCATTTTTGGACAATCCAGTCGGGGGTCTAGAATTCGGTACAAAGGTTCCGCTGAGGTGTACATGCAGGCGAGCGAAGCGAGCCCGCTGATCTCATTCTTGGACAATCCAGTCGGGGGTCAAGGGGGCGGAGCCCCCTGGCTAGACGGATATGGCGAGCGAAGCGAGCCTGACTGCTAGTATTTATATATGTGTGTTAATAAATAAATAACTTGAAATTTGTTTGTTTTACTTTGAATTTTGTTTTTTCGACAGGGTGCTTCTACAGGCTGCCGATATAGTGTTGGCCTATGGTAGGAGGTATGGACTGGTGGGACGCAATGGAATCGGCAAGACAACCCTATTGAGAATGATTTCCAGGTAATTAGCATCCTAATTACTTGTCTAATTACTAATAAATTACTCTAGAATTCAGTGCAGCTTCGAAAAGTGCTTGAAAACAGATTAAATTTTACTAACCCTAGGGGTCAATTTCTACAGTGATATTCAAGTTATAAAGTCAGCACCTGACTAACATTGGTGTTGCTATCCTTGTCTATCATTCCACAAAGCAGATAGCTCTATCCTGTTTTGTATCAAATTATGGTGTTGTGTATCAAGTTGAGATGATACTGTATCATATTGTCGAACACTAATTGCTATAGTGAGGTGTGAGGTCCACGTTATAAAGTCAGCACCTGACTAACATTGGTGTTGCTATCCTTGTCTATCATTCCACAAAGCAGATAGCTCTATCCTGTTTTGTATCAAATTATGGTGTTGTGTATCAAGTTGAGATGATACTGTATCATATTGTCGAACACTAATTGCTATAGTGAGGTGTGAGGTCCACGTTATAAAGTCAGCACCTGACTAACATTGGTGTTGCTATCCTTGTCTATCATTCCACACAGCAAATATCTGTCACCTGGTCATATGGGACATTATATGAACCATATATTTGTCTCATATTGATCAGGATTTTAGAGTTTTAAATTAAAAAAGTTTAATGAACAGTGTTTTTGTCTTTGAACAATCTTTGTTATCGACAGAAAGATTGTTTATTTCATTTGTTGTCAAAATTAACGTAGCTTCTCTTTTGTTTTTAATAACAAACGTGCCGCTTGTGCGACAGATAAAAATATGTACTTGAAATGGCTTTCATGTTTGGCATTGATTGAGTTTATATTTAATACCCAATATTCTGTCACAGATCGGGCAGTATAAAAATAATTATTGTATTGTTAAGGGAGACGGGTTCTAAGCCTATTCACTAGTTCAGTTAATATTTGTTCTTTTAAAATACTAAAAGTCGCGATTTAAACCAGTGGATGCCAAAGGGGGAAGCCATTTCAAAAAGGTAGGTGACTACTGAATCATTGTTCTTAAATTTTCATAACCACAAAGATTGAATCATCATTAGCTGCAAGCGAGTGTTTTCCCCATAAAATTCATATCAATAATGTTTTTATAATAAAATCAATCTTGTTTTGTTTAAATGTATATATATATATGTATGTTAAAGATTCATTAATTAGAGTTAAAGTTATTCTGTTCTCTTTTGTTATAATAGTTTTTCCCCTTACATAATTGGTGAAGGCACAGCCTGCTTACATATTTGGTGGAGGCTTCTCCTGCCGTTCCACATTGTGCTTACATATCTCTATACTGTTTTGTATCAAATTATGGTGTTGTGTATCAAGTTGAGAGACACTATATCATGTGTGGTGATACAGTATCATATTGTGTTGATAATGTATTATGTTGTGTTGATACTGTATCATGTGTGGTGATACTGTATAGCTGCGTACACATATTTGCGCTTCCAACCAGCACCGAGCACGCTCCTCCCTCGTACCGCCCTCGTACCACCATCGAACCACAGTCGCACCGCCCACGCACCCATCATGAACGTTACGGAAGATGTTAGATGTTCTCGCGTTCCCCGGTCGAACCACTGTTGCTCGCCGGTCGATCATCAATCGCTCTGCTGGAGTGACGTTCGGTTGCGGAGCAGAGCGAAAGTCTGTACGCACCTTATCATATTGTGTTGATACTGTATCATGTTGTAGTTCTTGTTCTATAGCGAGGTCCACGTCATAATGGAAATACTTGATTAACATTGGTGTTGCCATCCTTGTCTGTCATTCGACAAAGCAGATAGCGCTATCCTTTACCAGCTACGTGTTATTGCAAAATTAATTGTTTTGATTCATGATTCCTTATGATTTTTTCCATTCTTTATGATTCTTCATTGATTCAAACAATAAGAACATAAAAATAATAGGTGGAGAAAAAATAAGGTAACCTTGTGCTATTCCTCTCCCAAATTTAGATAAGGTTACACATAGTCCGAAATAGGTTAAGTCTTGTAGTTGTTCTCTTCACAAAATTTTCAGTCCTTAATTAATTTTGTTGGATTTTTATGATACTGTATCACCACACATGATACAGTATAAACACAATATGATACTGTATCATATATAAACATGTGACATGGTTTGTGTTTACAGTGGCCAGCTGAGGATACCGTCGCATATCTCCATCCTGCACGTGGAACAGGAGGTGGTGGGGGATGACACACCCGCCCTGGAGAGTGTGCTGGAGTGTGACATTGTCAGACATACACTTCTCAAACGGGAACAGGAGATCAACGCCCTCATCAACAACAAGTCAGTACCGTATCTCACAATTCATACATTTACAACATTTTTTTATGCACTTTCAATGTTATTTGATATATCCTGAAAAAGGTGTGAGTCAATTTTGTTGTCGAAATGGACCTGTAAAAAGATTCGAAGAATTCGTGTTCAAAATTTGAAGCTGATTGATCAATTCTTTCTAAAGTTATTGACCGAGTGAAGTGAGGTCTAAGATTCAAGTCGACGGTTTGGCATTTCTCTTAATATTTATATGTTGCGCATTTTCGGCGAAACGGGGTAATAGATTTTCATGAAATTTGACAGGTATGTTCCTTTTTAAATTGCGCCTCGACGTATGTACAAGGTTTTTGGAAATTTTGCATTTCAAGGATAATATAAAAGGAAAAAGAAGCCTCCTTCCCACGCCAATATTAGAGTAAAAATCAGACTATAGAATTATTCGTCATAAATCAGCTGACAAGTGATTTCACAGATGGCGGTAAGAATTATCAATCACCGGTCACTGAACCTTATGGTGATTATTTATATTTGTAAAATTCATGTCTCTACCACTGAGCTAGAGCTGAGGTTTGAACCCAGTAATTTTGCGAGCCGGAAGGCCTTAATTTTTTGTGAATTTATTCGCAAAAGAGGGAATTTAGAGACTGCTCTTATAAATACCAGAAACATCGTATTATCTGTGAAGGAATTACAATTCACAACATTACATTGTCCAACGAACTTGAACTGTAAAAAGGTTCGAAGAATTCGTGTTCAAAATTTGAAGCTGATTGATCAATTCTTTCTAAAGTTATTGACCGAGTGAAGTGAGGTCTAAGATTCAAGTCGACGGTTTGGCATTTCTCTTAATGTTTATATGTTGCGCATTTTCGGCGAAACAGATTTTCATGAAATTTGACAGGTATGTTCCTTTTTAAATTGCGCATCGACGTATATACAAGGTTTTTGGAAATTTTGCATTTCAAGGTTGCCAAATTAGCAGAAAGTGTTTCTAATTTTAAAGTCCTTTCGTACTAATGAACCATAAATTAAAATAGATAGAAACCAACCCGGCTCACGCCGGTTTGAACTCAAATCATGTAATCTTTTAAAGGTCGAACAAAAGGAAAAAGGAGCCTCCTTCGTACGCCAATATCAGAGTAAAAATCAGACTATAGAATTATTCATCATAAATCAGCTGTCTAGTGGACTATAACACTACACGTTCAAAAACATCGAACATCTTGAAAATGTATCTTTCCATCTACTTTAGTAGACAGTTGACTATAATATTACCCGTTCAAAATCATCGAACATCTTGAAAATGTATCTTTCCATCTACTTTAGTAGACAGTTGACTATAATATTACCCGTTCAAAATCATCGAACATCTTGAATTTGTTTTCCATCAACGTTGTAGACAGTTGCAGCCAGACCTGATAACAGCGCTCACACTCACATTCCGGGACGACACGTCACGGTACGATAGGACAGAAAGCTCTATGTTTATTTATGACTTTTTCTAGACATTTTAAATTGATAAATCATTTATTAAGTTTTGAGAAAACATAACAACAGGTCAATTTAAATTTCTGAGATAGAGAATTTTTTCAACGGTTTTGCTTGAGTACAGCAACTGCCAATTTAGTATTTTGATTGAATAAACCACTTGATAGAAATTGAGACAATCTTTAACAGTGGTCTTCGATTAGAAAACATGTTTTTAATAACACATAACTGAGATATATTGCTTTCGAGAGATTTCTAATAAACGTGAAAGACCGTAGTAGATTCAAGCGTAACAAAATAACTTTTTCCTACAGTTACGTTGAAAAGTGGCCATTGCTGCACTGATTACAGAACGCAAAGAATCACTTTTCCGCTCTAGTGCGGGAAAAATTTTTCCTGCACTCCAGATTTGCAACATAGCAACGCAAAATACTTAGTAGGTTATATGGAGCAACAGTGCAGCAAAATCAAAATGAAGTTGGTAACAGTGACTGGGCTGCTATAGTGAGCAGAGGTGCAACGAAGCATAACGAGCAAATTATTAATTATATATTATAACCAAGGACAACGAGGACTTTAGGATTTTAGGATTAAGGTTTTTATCAATAATAAAATTACACAGAAAAACATTTGATGGATTTCAGGCAATTTCACCCATAATTACCCACTTTTCATATTCAATGGTAACTGTAGGGAAAATTTAATGTGAAATACGTGCGCAAAGTTCCTCTGCTGCACTCAACAAACCATTCCGCCCTCGCCTACGGCTCGGGCGTAAACGTTTCTTTCGGTGCAGCAAACTGTTACTTTGCGCACTAGCTGCACAAATAACTATTTTATCTTACATTCTAAAATATATTTTCTGGTGCCAACTAAACATAAGTTTTTAAAGAATTTCTTGATCACTTTTCAAACTTTTATAACCTTACAGCTTACTAACAGCTCTGTGGATTTTGAACAAAAACAAGAAAATACTAAAATAGTAGCTACATAATCTCAATTTACTGATGGTTTGTAAACAAATAACAAATTTCCTGTAAAAATCAGCCTTCCTGATATTATAAACGATGACATTCTATTACCAACTTAACGCTAAACTAGTTTAACTTGAACTGGATTAGTAAATGCACTGAGAAAACCGATTCAAGTTTAAACTTGATTAAGTTAATCAAGTTTAGCAATCTATACTGTGCAAACTCCCCTTAACTTCACAAAACGTTGCAAGAAGCGTTTCGCTGTGAAGTCGTGTGTGTATGTGCATGCTCGTTCAACAGTTAGTGGCCAGCCTTATGGTGCATTTTCGTTTGTGCGTAAACTTCCGCAGTCGACGACGACGACAAGCATTGTTGACATTCATATTGTCCAAATTTCAAGTGTGCTAAAACAGCTGATCAAATAACTTTTCATCATTTGCATCTATTCAGAGGCGAGGCGTCCGGTCATCTCTGGATTCGCCGATGACTGGACAGAAATTGATATGTAATGTGTATATTATTAAATTGGAAATATTTAAAATAAATACAAAAAAAGGTGAGGAAACCAAAAGAGAAACATTTTTTGCGAGCGCGCCAAGCTTGAATGAAGTAGACTACTGCATCATCAGTTCCGTCCGTTCAATGTGATTCTCAAAAATATGCGATTCCAGTAATGCTATTTAGCATTGGTTACCACCACTCTTCTGCATCATCACTCTCACTCTCACCGTAAACGATGGTGGAGTAAACGGTCAAAGACTTTCTTCTTTCTTTCTTTATCCGGCGCTACAGCCCTAGGTGAGCTCTGGCCTCCTTCACAACACACCTCCATTCTTCCCTGTTCATGGCTCTTTCCTTCCATCCTCTTACCCCCATCTTTCTCAGGTCATCCATCACTTGGTCCACCCACCTGTTCCTTGGCCTACCTTTCTTTCTTCTGCTGTGCAACTTGCTATTAAAAACTATTTTCGGCATTCTAGCCTCACTCATCCTCATCATATGCCCCAACCACCTTATTCTTTGGGCTTTAATGAAGCGTACTATATTTTCTCCTTTTATTAATGCTTCTATTTCCTCATTTTTTCTTATTCGCCATTGCTGCTCATTAATCTGAACGGGACCGTAAATTCTTCTTAGTATGGATCTTTCAAAGATTTTTAATGCATTTTCGTCAGCCATATTCATCACCCAAGTTTCTGCCGCATATGTTGCCACTGGACGCACCAATGTTCTATATATTGTTATCTTGGTGCTCCTGCCGACCAACTTACTTTTAAATAATCTAACATTGGCATAGTAGGCCCTATTAGCTGCTTGAATCCTTTCTTTTACAAAAGCATTATTACCTGTGGCATTTATTGGGCATCCTAGATACTTGAAGTTCTCTACACCTGCAAACTTTTTGTTATTCACGTAGATATTTCTTGGTACAAACGGTCAAAGACATCGCTATTTTCTGCGATTCCACTGTTCCGCGTCAGTGTTGCAAACCGTACAATAATTATTATGTTGCAATTTGTTATTGATGATAATCATTATTATTTCTCCTATGTTTGGTTCTGAAGCATCTAAATTTGAAAATCTACTATGTGAAAATAATTAAGAACTGAAATATTTTTAGTGAAGTGAACAACTACAAAACTTGACCTATTTCGGACTATGTGTAACCTTATCTAAATTTTGGAGTGGAATAGCACAAGGTTACCTTATTTTTCTCTCCCTGTCATTATTGATGGTGTACTTGTTATAAATTTATGAAGAATAAAGAATTTTATTTAATTTTTTTTAATTTGAGGGCCAGTTCCCGAGCTTGAGATTTAGCCAAGTTCTAGACATTCAAACTCTAGGATTTTGAATAGAATGCTTATCTTGTACTAGATGTCATCTCTCTCGATAAATAAACGTCCAAAATAAAACATAATCTTTGAAGTAGGGGAGGGGGTGCAGCTTCCATTCAAACTTTCAACTGAATTTCCTGGAGATGACTGAGCCAAAAAGTCACGCCTCGCCCCTGCATCTATTATTAAAGAATTAAACATTTCTAATAATGAATTTAAAAAAATGTGTTTTCTAATAAAAAACAAATAAATTAATTCAATACAGGAGAAAAATTTCACCAATATTTGACCAGATACAGAAATAATTTGAAAGATGATGCACACTGAAATACTATCATAGAGAAACGATAGCATAAGTAGATGTCCCATGGTATAGGGCGTTTATGTCGCAACTTTTACTGTTATCCAAAGCCCATAGTTCACTTAGTTCTTTCCCATGAAGCTGTGTGACGCTGGTAGTCTCTCAAATTGTGTCGTTCATACACTCTCACCCCAACAAAACAGTAAAAATTTACAATAATCGACAGTAATCGGCTTGAGATAACAGTAAAAGTTGCGACATAAATTCCCCATACCATGGGACATCTACTTACGCTAATGTTTCTCTATGGTACTATGTATGAGCGAGGGGTAAGGAGTTGGGTATCCGGATGTACAACTTATTGCCATCTCACAAAAAAGAAACGTCAGTTAGAGCTTTCAGAATTTTATGGAAACACACGAGGTCTGCTATCTCTTCGTAGTGAATGATTTAATAGAACCAACCGTTGCCAACAGTTTGCAATTTAATAATTACATTTTCTGGGATTTCAAGCTTATTTTCAATTTTAGGTGAAAATGTTACTAGACATTAATTGCAGAGATTTTCATTCTCAATCTTTTCCACTTGAAATTTCTTGTTTAAATTGTATATGAAGGCTGATAATTGAGAATCTAAAATCAAACTTTGCATAGATGAGGCAAAGCTTCTGAAATTTTTACAGATATAGGACTTGTTGCAACTGATAGAGCTTATCAATGACTATTTCAGGTATGAATTTGATCAAAATCGTTGGAGCCGTTTTCGAGAAAATCGCGAAAATCCTGTTTTTGGTAACATTTTCGCCATTTTAGCCGCCATCTTGGCTTGCATTTGATCGAAATTGTTCGTGTTGAATCCTTATAGTGTAAGGACCTTACGTTCCAAATTTCAAGTCATTCCGTTAACTGGGAGATAAGATATCGTGTACACAGACGTACGCACACACACACACACACACACACACACACACACACACACACACACACACACACACATACATACAGACCAATACCCGAAAACCACTTTTTCGGACTCAGGAGACCTTGAAACGTATAGAAATTTAGAAATTGGGGTACCTTAATTTTTTCGGAAAGAAATACTTTCCTTACCTATGGTAATAGGGCAAGCAAAGTAAAAAGTATAAGCTCAACCTGTCCCATTAAAACATAATTGAACATAATCTTTTAGGTTATGTAGACAAATTGAAATCTACCCAATCTGGGATTCTCTCTCTGTCGTGATCGACAACGGCATTTATGCACAGACGAAATCCCAGCTTAACGTTTCACATATCCGATACGTCTGCTCAATCTGAACACCCTGAAGATTGAATGAAAAACACTAAGAAATTGTCAAAAAACCACTGATTTATTGATAATTAGAAAGGCCGGTTTCGGTTATTACACCATTGTCAATCTCTGATAAACAGATATTTATCAGAGATTGACAATGGTGTAATAACCGAAACCGGCCTTTCTAATTATCAATAAATCAGTGGTTTTTTGACAATTTCTTAGTGTTTTTCATTCAATATGAATAATTACCACAATATCAACTTCTCAACTACACAAAAAGTGACCCTGAAGATTAATGCAAACATGTATGTGGCAATGAAGGTATTTGAATTTGTTTCCATTCAGAATATAGCGAATTATTTAGAACACTGTAGGCCTTTATTCATAAATAATAAAATTCTGACAGTAATAAATCAGTACATATATTCTGTTTTGTTATACACTAAGGAGGATCTGCATCGTTATCAATTAAGAAATACTGTTCACTCTGTTAATACCTTTGGATACTAAATCTTTGGTAGAGAGTTAGTGGGGAGGATATTTTTAATATTCTTTCCGAAGAATGGACATTGATATGTCCAAACCTCCGCCAATTTATGTAGATGCATAACAATATAATTATTATCTATATAATATATTATTATATTACAAATTGCTTTTTCATATCATATACAGTTCAATAATTATTTTCTTAGTCTATATCATGTAAATTCATCTATAATTTTGCTGTATTGTAAGCTATTGTATATAAGTGTATAAGACAGTATATATTGTAATCTACATAAATAAAGTACTCAATCAATCAATCAATTAATACCAGAAACAATAGACAGATCTATATTCAATACCAAAGATTGTCTAAATCTTTCAACAGTTGGGCAAAAGGTGTATAATAAGTTACCGCTACACCTCCAACAAACACCCCTAAAACTGTTCAAAATAAAGGTGCACGATTGGCTGGCAAAAAATTCTTTTTATAAATTAAGTGAATTTTACGAGAACAGAATCAGCATAACTTAACTCTTATTGTTAGCACGTATGATCTAGCTGCTTAATTTTGTAATATTGTCTTTGTTGAATGAAAAAGACTAAGAAATTGTCAAAAAACCACTGATTTATTGATAATTAGAAAGACCGGTTTCGGTTATCAATTTCTAATCATCAATAAATCAGTGGTTTTTTGACAATTTCTTAGTCTTTTTCATTCAATATGAATAATTACCACAATATCAACTTCTCAACTACACAAAAATTGTCTTTGTTATTTGTAATATTTGGAAAAGTAATCTAAATAGCAATGTAATAGTAACAATGTGTCTCTTAATGTGTGACTGTCTATTTAATGTTCTATTTGTGTGACTTTGTCTTGTGCTGCTTTTTTGGCTGGCTGACAATAAAATTGAATTTATTTATTTATTTTTAGCGTGAATTTTGATGTGTTGCAGACCTGACCTACTACTACTGGACGAGCCGACCAACATGTTGGATATGAAGGCGATCATCTGGCTGGAAACCTATTTGCAGAATTGGCCGACCACGTTGCTCGTGGTGTCGCACGACCGACACTTCCTCGACACTGTGCCCACCGACATACTACATCTACACACACAGGTATACAGTGATATCAAGAAAATAAAAATCTCAGTACCCTTTTATTTTAAAAAATCTGGTACACAACTTTCCTTGCTCATATTTAAACTACGATCAGACTTCTGTATATCTATATATATAAAAGCGAAATGGCACTCACTCACTGACTGACTCACTCACTCACTCACTCACTCACTCACTCACTCACTCGCAGAACTAAAAATCTACCGGACCAAAAACGTTCAAATTTGGTAGGTATGTTCAGTTGGCCCTTTAGAGGCGCACTAAGAAATCTTTTGGCAATATTTTAACTCTAAGGGTTGTTTTTAAGGGTTTAAAGTTCGTCTTCTAGCATGTATATTCTTCTTCTCCCAATCTCTTAATTATAATTGAAATTTCCATATCATATGTTACTATAGAACTATAATCTAGATAGAGTACCTCTTCGAAACAGTTGTTAACTGGCAACTAAATTAATAATTTTGTCAGGTTGGCATTAAGTTGAGTTGACTTTGTTAGGTTGGCACCAAGTTGAAGATTTAAATGCATTTATCGTGGAAAAATTAATTGGGCACTGCTACTTCAATCCTGGGAATATTATATTACTAGCCGTCGGGCTCGCTTCGCTCGCCATATCCGTTTAGCCAGACGTTTAGTCTGGACCCCCGACTGGATTGTCCTAACATGATAAAAATGCAGGCGAGCGAAGCGAGCCTGCTAATCTCATTCTTGGACAATCCAGTCGGGGGTCCAGGGGGCGGAGCCCCCTGGCTAGACGGATATGGGCGAGCGAAGCGAGCCTGACGGCTAGTGTGTGTATAAAATTGTTTTCAAAGTACTTTTTCAATCAATCGGTTAATTAGGAATGGAGTTATCGTGTTCACAGACATACACACATACACACACACATACACATACACACACACAGACCAACACCCAAAAATCATGTTTTTAGATTCAGGGGACCTTAAAACGTATAGAAAACATGAAATTAGGGTACCTTAAATTTTTTTGGAAAGCAATACTTTCCTTACCTATGGTAATAGGGCAAGCGAAGTAAAAAAGGGATACTGAGATTTTTATTTTCTTTATATTTATATTACAAGTAGCCCTATACAGGAAAGAGAGGTATACAGTGCTATACTATGCTGTTAGCAATAGTTCTTCTTCTTCTTCTGTCTTATTCTACTTCGTCTTCTTATCTCTTTTCTCCTTCTCCGTCTTCTTTTTCTTCGTCTTCCCAATTTCCCAATTCCCTCTATAGTGAGGTCTACGTTAAAATGGCAGTATTTCATTAACATTGGTGTTTCTATCCTAGGGCCATATGAATAAAGTTGAGCATTTGCTTATGGAGCATTTGCTTCATTTTCTATGAATAAACGTGAGCAAAACCTTTTGCTCATGCTCATCAAAAAAATAGTTTGAGCATTTGCTCAAAAGTAAAAGCTTTTGCTCAAAATTGTATGAATAAACTAGAGCATTTGCTCAACTTTTGAAGCAAATGCTTCAAAAAAGGTGAGTCTAGTCTAGAGCAGGTTATCACCTTTTGCTCATAGTAGAATGGCTCAACTAATTCGTATGAGGAAGAAGAAACTATACTAGATACGATCACAACCAATAGTTGAGAACTATAAAACTCTTTTTAGATTCAACCATGATATATATCACCATTATCCCTACAAAAGATAGCTACGGTACCTGTTATAAAGATAGCCATCACAAAATAGGAAATAGGCATTTAAGAAGATGAGAGTGTAGACGATTATAAGAAGGCTGGCTATTGATATTATAAGAATATGCTGAAGATTATTATAGAGATGACATCTTTTCACACTATTATTTCAAAATTCTAAACTCAACTAACCTAAAACTCTATTCATAATCATAAATAGAAAACAGAGTAGACGACGCAAACACAATTGGTGCCCCCTACTTGCATATTTAGCGCTTCCGTGAGCTATAAAAACAAAGTACAAAGGCTACAAAAGCTTATCAGCTGATGAAAAGTCTTTAAAATACGTGAGCATTTGCTCCAGAGTTCAGGAGCATAAGGTAAGAGTATAAGGTAAAGCTTATTCATATAAAAATGAGCAAATGCTTTTGCTTCTATCTTTTGCTCATGAGCAAAACCTTATGCACCATGCTCTTGCTCATGAGCATTTGCTCTGGGTTTATTCATATGGGCCCTTGTCACAGAATAGATACAGAATGGAAACTTGTAATCAAACGCCTATCTTACCAATGCTTTTTACATGACCCCAATACTAAACACGTCACGTGACCTTGGGAAGTTCCAATCCTGGTCTTCTGATTGGCTCGTGGCAGTGAACGAGATCAATTGATCCGGATCATTAAAGTGATCCGAACCTACCATCAATACTATTACAATGCGGCGCTTCCTAACAAGATGGCGGATTTTGGCGTCAGGGTATAGCCAAGTTTCCGTACTGTATGTATACTGTGCCCTTGTCTATCATTCGACAAAGCAGATAGTATATCAATGTCAATCATTAAACATTATTATGTGATCATGAAAAAATATAAAACCAAATTAAATAATGAAATCGCACACAATAATTACTAAAAAGCTGTAAAATATTGATAAATTTTGATCCAAAAATTAAAATAGATTCATTTACTGAAGATGAGCTGATTGTGACAATTTAGAGTAATTGTATTAGATAAATTTAATTTAATCATTCAGTTGCACAGAAGCCGATTTAATCCTGAATTAATTTCACGGGAATTGATCAGAGAAGCCTATTTTTCATAAAAGTTTTCTCTGATTGGTTCCCGTGGGAAACCAATTTTAATCAGGATTAAAATTTAACCGGCTTTGTGCAACCAACCCTCAGAATCACACAACTTTCAGTAGACTACCACAGGCTTACTCCCAAAACGGTTCCAATTCTAATTTTCTACAACAATCCAAATGTAGCTAGGTTATATGTCACTTCAAAAATTTTCAATTAGGCCTACACACTCTAATTTACAAATTATTACAATTTTCTGAATGAATGATAGCAGAGGATAGATACATAGAAGGTATATATTATCACGTACACCCTGAGTAGCTTCAGAGGTGGGTGATTGATACCCAGGTGTTGCTCCTGGATGACTTCGCTCAGTCGTAATGTGGGCGGGGAAAGGAGGCAAGTCGAAGTTCCTCTTCCTTCTTCTTTGTGCCTCAGCTGGCATGAACAGCACCTCCTGGTGCTTCTGACGGCGTGAAGGTCGCTCTCTTCTCTGATGACACCACTTTGATGTAATTTTGTATCGGCCTTACGGCCTCGGTTCCGCTCCAGTGAAGTAGGAAGAGGAAGGACAGACAGGATAGGGACGGCAGACAACGGTCCGCTGTGCCCTGGGGAGAAGGAAGAATAGGGACGGCAGACAACGGTCCGCTGTGCCCTGGGGAGAAGGAAGAATAGGGACGGCAGACAACGGTCCGCTGTGCCCTGGGGAAATGGGAGGTCAGGGACGGCAGACAACGGTCCGCTGTGCCCTGGGGAAATGGGAGGACAGGGACGGCAGACAACGGTCCGCTGTGCCCTAGGGTGATGGGAGGTCAGGGACGGCAGACAACGGTCCGCTGTGCCCTGGGGAAATGGGAGGACAGGGACGGCAGACAACGGTCCGCTGTGCCCTGGGGAAATGGGAGGACAGGGACGGCAGACAACGGTCCGCTGTGCCCTGGGGGAATGGGAGGTCAGGGACGGCAGACAACGGTCCGCTGTGCCCTGGGGAAATGGGAGGTCAGGGACGGCAGACAACGGTCCGCTGTGCCCTAGGGTGATGGGAGGTCAGGGACGGCAGACAACGGTCCGCTGTGCCCTGGGGAAATGGGAGGACAGGGACGGCAGACAACGGTCCGCTGTGCCCTGGGGAAATGGGAGGACAGGGACGGCAGACAACGGTCCGCTGTGCCCTAGGTAGATGGGAGGACAGGGACGGCAGACAACGGTCCGCTGTGCCCTAGGGAGATGGGAGGTCAGGGACGGCAGACAACGGTCCGCTGTGCCCTAGGGAGATGGGAGGACAGGGACGGCAGACAACGGTCCGCTGTGCCCTAGGGAGATGGAAGGTTAGGGACGTACGGCAGCCAACGGGCCGCTGTACAAGGACAGGAGGTCGGGGACGTACGGCAGCCAACGGGCCGCTGTACCAGGAGCAGGAAGGTTGCGAGCGGAATGCTGTGGTCTGGGGCTCGTCCGGCCTTTAAATACTCCCCCAAAGTGGAGGGGATGGAGCTGAGCCGCCGCCAGAGGCGGTGGAAATCATCTTGATGCGCGGAAGATGGTGCGCCATCGGTACCTCCCTTATCTCCGCGGTCGGCTAGCATTGCTGATAGCCGAGCGTCTTTCAATAATATTATTTATTATTTTCTCGTCACAATTTTACTTTGTGACAATATCGAACAATGCTTTTATAATATGTCCCAATAATAACTTGGCGATTGAGACAGTTTTGAGTAGTTTTCAGAATGACTGCAGAGGATAGACTCGTACCGTATATTAAAAAAATGTATATTAAAGAAGTTTTTTCTCAATAATAAAGTAAATTCGTATGGCTTTTGTTGGTGGAGAGTCCCTTGCGGGAAGGTCCCACCGCCTGAATATATAATTTAAGCCGTCAATGGGCCTTACGACTGTCATACTTCAGCCGGGACCGACAGTTTAACGTGCCCATCAGATAACACGGGAGTGATCTGGTTAAAAAACTTTTGGGATTGAGAGGGTTTGAACCTGGGATCTCTATGCTGCTACGCAAGCACTCTATCCACTAGACCACGGATCACTCCTTCTCAATAATTATTATTAGTGACTAGCAGGTAACCCGTGCTTCGCAAGGGTATAATTTAAAACTTGACATAATGAAATCTTGAAGAATTACAAATATAGGCCTATAACCATCCTCGGTAAATTAAGAATGTATATGCAAAATGTCAAGTTAATGAGTTGAGTGGTTGAGACGTGATGATGCGTCATTCGTGAATTTCCTATCACCCTACGTGTAGAAGCCAGTTCTTTCCTTTATAATATAGATGATTTGTGTGTATATTTCTAATGTAAATTAATGATTTGACTTGGTATGAGATTTTGTGGTGATTTCTCCATAATTGAAAGAATAAGTCGTTGATGTTGTCAATACCACCATATTTGTCCAAAAATTATTTTTATATTACACTAACGTTCATGGTAACAACGGTTCTGTAAAGTGAATTGATTTTTACTTTCCTTGCCCTATTACCATAGGTAAGGAAAGTATTGCTTTCCGAAAAAAAGTAAGGTGCCCCAATTTCTAAATTTCTATACGTTTCAAGGTCCCCTGAGTCCAAAAAACTGGTTTTTGGGAATTGGTCTGTATGTGTGTGTGTGTGTGTGTGTGTGTCTGTGTGTGTGTGTGTGTATGAGTGTATGTGCGTCCGTGTACACGATATCTCATCTCCCAATTAACGGAATGACTTGAAATTTGGAACTTAAGGTCCTTTCACTATAAGGATCCGACACGAACAATTTCGATCAAATGCAATTCAAGATGGCGGCTAAAATGGCGAAAATGTTGTCAAAAACAGGGTTTTTCGTGATTTTCTCGGAAACGGCTCCAACGATTTTGATCAAATTCATACCTAAAATAGTCATCGATAAGCTCTATCAACTGCCACCAGTCCCATATCCGTAAAAATTTCAGGAGCTCCGCCCCAGCAATGCAGATCGATTCCCAATTATCAGGCTTCAGATGCAATTGAAACAAAAAAAATCAAGTGGAGTAGATTGAGCATGAAAATCTCTACAATTAATGTTCAGTAACATTTTCACTTAAAATTGAAAATAAGCTTTAAATTCGAGAAAATGTGATTATTCAATTGCAAATTATTGTTGATTCTATTAAATCATTCACTATGAAGAGATAGCAGACCTCATGTGTGTCTCCAGCGTTATTGTCCTGTCACCAGCTGGCTCAAATCTTTGAATAGTAGACTTGTGATGCGCGGGAACACTAGCGTCAGGTGATCAATTTTCATAACGGCAAGGAAAGTTGTGTGAGTGCGCCACACCAGATTTTGAACAAATATAGTGGTACTAGCCGTCAGGCTCGCTACATCCGTCTAGGCAGGGGGCTCCACCCCCTGGATCCCCGACTTGATCGTCCAAAAATGAGATCAGCGAGCTCGCTTCGCTCGCCATATTCGTCTAGCCAGGGGGCTCCGCCCCCTGGATCCCCGACTGGATCGTCCAAAAATGAGATCAGAGGGCTCGCTTCGCTCGCCCCAAACGCAGATTTTGGGCGTATCTTTGGAAATTTTTCCAAATCCGTTCTGAGTGCGCCGCCTCTAAAGGGCCAACTGAACACACCTATCAAATTTGAACGTTTTTGGTCCGGTAGATTTTTGGTTCTGCGAGTCAGTGAGTCAGTCAGTGAGTGAGTGCCATTTCGCTTTTATTTCGCTGCCAGCAATCAAACCCTTGGCTTTGCAGGCAGCGCCTATTATGTTATTTTGTGTAACAAAGTTTTTATTTATATGAATACTTTGATTGTCTATCTTGCTTAACTTTGTTTTGACATTTATCATTGTTTTGTATTTATATAGATTGACAACATCAAAGTCTTATTCTTCAATCGTACCGTATTATCGGATGGGCACGTTAAACTGTCGGTCCCGGCTGAAGTATGCCAGTCGTAAGGCCCATTGACGGCTTAGATTATATATTCAGGCGGTGGAACCTTCCCGAAAGGGACTCCCTACCAACAAAAGCCATACGAATTTACTTTTTACCGTATATTAAACAATGCTTTTCTCAATAATAAATTGGTGATTGTGGCAGTTATGATTAGTTTTGTGAACGATTGTTTGCAGAGGATAGACTCGTATAGGGGCAACTACGACAACTTTGCGAAGACAAAGCAAGAGAAGCTGAAGAACCAGCAGAGGGAGTGGGAGGCACAACAGCAGCACAGGGCGCATGTGCAGGAGTTCATCGACCGGTTCCGGTACAATGCTAACCGAGCTTCCTCTGTGCAGAGCAAGATTAAGATGTTGGAACGATTGTGAGTGCTATTTTCATCATGAGTTTTGCATTACTTTAATATATGATTTTCTTGTTTGTATTGCTATATTGTGCTATTTTTACTCATTAATGTCGGGGACCGAGCTTCGCCCTGGAGTACAAAAGCATAAAAAATTTATTACGAAAGAAGAAATTATAATAACATTCATACAGAAATGTTCTTTCTAATAACAATAAATTGAGATTAATTCCCAGAGGAATGCAAAAATTTCCCTCACAAAGGCCCAGTTGCACAAAAGCCGGTTAAATTTTAATCCTGATTAACTTCACGTGAACCAAATCAGAGAAGACCATTTCAAAAAGGTGGATCTACTGGAATTAATTAGGATTGAAAATAACCCGGCTTTTCTGCAACCGGCACTAAGTACCTGATTGAATGATTACAAAAGTTCAACAGATGAGTCATAATTTTGACACAGTCCCACACACATGAACTCGATCGCTCACCTCCATCACTAACAGACGACGAAATAATTATTATCAGCTGTCTTTCCAAGGAGGAATAATAATTATCCTTTTAATTGATTGATTGAGTACTTTATTTATTAGATTACAATATATACTGTCTTATACACTTATATACAATAGCTTACAATACAGCAAAATTATAGATGAGTTTACATGATATAGACTAAGAAAATAATTATTGAACTGTATATGATATGAAAAAGCAATTTGTAATATAATAACTATAGATAATAATTATATTGTTATGCATCTACATAAATTGGCGGAGCTTTGGACATATCAATGTCCATTCTTCGGAAAGAATATTAAAAATATCCTCCCCACTAACTCTCTACCAAAGAGAGTTACCTCTTTAATGTCCTTCAGCGAGTTTTCCCAGGGATGATACCTAGTGCAATCTAATCTTTATATTATAAACCTACTATGTTCTGAATTTCGTGAGAATCGTTAGAGCCGATTTCGAGATCCGGTACAAACATCTAAACATCCAAACATATAAACAGAAGTTTCTCGTTTAATAGTATAGGATTGCAGTTCTGCAAATATCTCAATTCATTGCTTCCCTTTTATATTGCTCTTTTGCGTTACTTTAACTCATTATTGTCCTTTTTTGTATTCCCTTTTTCTGGTTTTCTATATCTTGGGCCCGGTTCAAACGTCTGTTGAATTGAAAAGTCTTCTTCTTTTTCACCTTCTTCCTGTATCATTCCATTTCTTTCACCTACGTTGTATCAAAATGTTGGAACGATTGTGAGTGCTATTGTCATCGGTTATTTATAGATTATAGGACGATACCAATGAGAAAAGATAGCATACAGTCCCCGGGGTCCTGTAGCTTTGCCTATCGGCGGAGGGCCACCACTAGGCTACAATATATAAGATTTAGACAACATACAATATATTCAAGATTTAGACTTTTTGAATAATAATTATCAAGTTACTGTTTTAGATTTTTCAATTCTAGACTCTAATAGTATCTATTTGATTCAAAATTTGCTCGTTTATCTGAGTATTGAAGAGCGTAAATTGTATTTTGAAAAGTGAGAGTGACATAACCAACTTTTTGATTTGGACAGTATATAGTATAAATTGGAAATGGGACAGTTTTGGGCATGAGCCTGTTGTGCCTTTCCTCATGTTAAGTAGTTGTACACAATGTAAATAAATAAATAAATAAAAATATATTACCCGTTCAAAAACATCCAACATTTTGTTAATCGAAGCATTAATCGATCCATATCTGTATGGCCTTTCCTTATTCTATCATGCATTATATCCCTTACGATGATTGATTTTATTATTCCCTCCGATATCCAAGGCTTCAAGGGACTATTTCGGCGAGGAATGCACTTCACAGTTTTACTCAAGCCAGTCACACGATCCACAATAGTATATTTCGCACCTAGGGCCGAAAATGAGACTTTTCCGGCTCGAAATCGGTTTTCAAGTCCGAGGCCGTAGGCCGAGGACTAGAAAAGATTGAGAGCCGGAAAAACATTTTTGCCCATGGTGAGAACGTTATTTTTCGCCACACAGAAAAATAAACAATATAAATATGAGAATAATTGTTTATTAGGCAATTCCGAAAGCAAATCAGGAAGGTCATAGCTCTAGCAAATCTGAGGTAATCTGAATATCAGGAAATTGTCCAAGTATTTTTTATTTTTTATTCTGATTTGTCTAAATAACCTAAAAGATTATGTTCAATTATGTAAGAGGTTCAGTTTATACTTTTTATTCTTCCAAATGACAATAAGATGATATTATTATAAATTTTTTGATTCTTGAATAATAAACACAAATAATGAAAAGTTTTTTGATCAGCTGTTTTAGCACACTTGAAATTTGGCCAATCTGAATGTCAACGTCAACAATGCTTGTTGTCGTTGACTTTGGAAGTTTAGGTTAGAAGTTCTATCCTACTCTGAAAATCGATTTTGAATAGTTTATAATATATATATCTTATCTGTATTTTATTCATCCAAATAAAATGATAGTATCTTATTGCAGAATACTCATTCAATTCTACAAGCATAAACTGATTCCGTTTCATAAACCATTTTGTAAACACGTTCACATCAAATCAGAATCAGCTGACTTCAAGGTTATTTTACAGCCCTAGGGCCGTAAAACTTTTACCGGCCTGGTCAGAAAACAATCATTTTCGGCCTCCATATGACGCACGAAAACCAGCTCATTACATCCAAGTGGGGCGAAAACTATATTATCATAAGTTTCAAAAAGTGCATTCCAGTTTTCACTTTCCAACCTATCAACAAGAAATCTGTAATTGTATGAAATTATTATATTATTGTTATTTTTATCTAAAGAATTTGTAGGATATGGTTCATCACCAAAGTGTATTAGTACCGAAAAATGATCAGTTGTTTTGAAAATGTATCTTTCCATAAGCAACAGTATGCTCTCTTGTATCTTCTAAAAAGCAACGTGTTGCACCCGAAAAGATACACAAGGAGCTTTAATGTATCATTATTATCACAACACAGCCTATCAGCTGACATTCGTTCAACATGCTGTTTCCATTGTTGGTGATACGTTGCAACTCTCTCATTCATGAAGAATGTCTGTGTGTAGGGAGCTTCCTACATCTGGGGATCTAGGGTCTCTGAAGCCTGATGTTTATGCAAAGCCGTGAATATTACCCCGCCAACTATACCTTGCCTATATGTCGTTTCTAAGTCACGGAGGCAAAGCTGCGGGACGCCTACCGTATTTTATAAATTATATGATGATACAATAGAGAGAGAATAGCATAAATAGATATCCCATGGTTTTTAGAATTAATTTAAAGTTTGAAAGTTTTGTATCAAATTGTGGTGCTGTGCATCATATTGAGGTGATACTGTTTCATATTGCGTTGATACTGTATCATATTGTGGTGATATGCCAAGGTAAAGGACAGTTATGTTGCAAATGTGACTGTTGACTGAAGCCGATAGTCCTAGTAGTTGTTTTTGGTGAAGCTATGTGACGCTGGTAGTCTCTCATACTGTGACCTTCTTACACTCTTACACTCCCAACAACACACTAATAATAGACAGTGTATAGGGTGTCTATGTTGCAAATGTGAGTGTTAACTGAAGCCGATAGTCCTAGTAGTTGTTTTTGGTGAAGCTATGTGACGCTGGTAGTCTCTCATACTGTGCCCTTCTTACACTCTTACACTCCCAACAACACACTAATAATAGACAGTGTATAGGGTGTCTATGTTGCAAATGTGAGTGTTAACTGAAGCCGATAGTCCTAGTAGTTGTTTTTGGTGAAGCTATGTGACGCTGGTAGTCTCTCATACTGTGCCCTTCTTACACTCTTACACTCCCAACAACACACTAATAATGGACAGTGTATAGGGTGTCTATGTTGCAAATGTGAGTGTTAACTGAAGCCGATAGTCCTAGTAGTTGTTTTTGGTGAAGCTATGTGACGCTGGTAGTCTCTCATACTGTGCCATTCTTACACTCCCAACAACACACTAATAATAGACAGTAGTCGACAGTAATCTGAGAATAAATTTGAAATATAAACGACCTATACCATGTGTTACGTCTCAAGTTGAAATGATACTGTATCATATTATGGTGATACTGTATCATTTGTGGAGATATAGCCTAATAGAGAAAATATAGCATATAAGTAGATATTCCATGGTTTGTAGAACTCATTCAAAGTTTGCAAGTCTTGTATCAAATTATGGTGTCGTGCATCAAGTTGAGATTATACTGTATCAAGTTGTGATGATACTGTATCATGTGTGGTGATACTGTATCATTTTGTAGTGATACTGTATCATTTGTGGAGATATAATAGAGAAAATATAGTATAAGTAGATATCCCATGGTTTTTTAGAATTCATTCAAAGTTTGCAAGTCTTGTATGAAATTATGGTGTTGTGCATCAAGTTGAGATTATACTGTATCAAGTTGTGATGATACTGTATCATGTGTGGTGATACTGTATCATTTTGTAGTGATACTGTATCATTTGTGGAGATATAATAGAGAAAATATAGCATAAGTAGATATTTCATGGTTTGTAGAACTCATTCAAAGTTTGCAAATCTTGTATCAAATTATGGTGTTGTGTATCAAGTTGAGATTATACTGTATCATGTGTGATGATACTGTATCATTTTGTAGTGATACTGTATCATTTGTGGAGATATAATAGAGAAAATATAGTATAAGTAGATATCCCATGGTTTATAGAATTCGTTCAAAGTTTGCAAGTTTGTATCAAATTTTGTTGTTGTGTATCAAGTTGTGATGATACTGTATCATTGTCTGGTGATACTGTATCATTTATAATAATATTTGTGTTGCTTTCAGACCGGAACTGAAAAACGTAGAGAAGGAAGTGGAGGTGGTACTGAAGTTTCCCGAAACCGAACCCCTGTCTCCGCCCATCCTGCAGCTGAACGAGGTCTGCTTCAGCTATGTCAAGGGCAAGCCAATTCTCACCAATGTCAACCTGGGCGCCACACTCGAGTCCAGGATATGTATTGTGAGTTCGTAGTTCACCTAAACCATAGAGAAACAATAGCGTAAGTAGATATCCCATGGTATAGGGAGTTTATGTTGCAACTTTTACTGTTATCTCAAGCTGATAGTCCACGTAGTTCTTTCCCGTGAAGCTGTGTGACACTGGTAGTCTCCCATATGAATAAAGTTGAGCATTTGCTCATACTTCTAAAATATGGAGCATTTGCTTCATTTTCTATGAATAAACGTGAGCAAAACCTTTTGCTCATGCTCATCAAAAAAATAGTTTGAGCATTTGCTCAAAAGTAAAAGCTTTTGCTCAAAATTGTATGAATAAACTAGAGCATTTGCTAAACTTTTGAAGCGAATGCTTCAAAAAAGGTGAGTCCAGTCTAGAGCAGCTTATCACCTCTTGCTCATAGTAAAATGGCTCAACTAATTCGTATGAGGAAGAGGAAACTCTACCAGATACGATCACAACCAATAGTGTAGAACTATAAAACTCTTCTTAGATTCAACCATGATATATATATCACCATTATACCTACAAAAGAATAAATACTAAAGCTACCTGTTATAAAGATAGCCATCACAAAATAGGAAATAGGCATTTAAGAAGATGAGAGTGTAGACGATTATAAGGAGGCTATTGATATTATAAGAGTATGCTGAAGATTATTATAGAGATGACATTTTCTCACGCTATTATTTCAAAATTCTAAACTCAACTAACCTAAAACTCTATTCATAAATTAATAGAAAACAGAGCAGACGACGCAAACACAAGCGGTGCACCCTACTTGCATATTTAGCGCTTCTATGACCTATAAAAACAAAGTAAGGCTACAAAAGTGAATCAGCTGATGAAAAATCTTCAAAATACGTGAGTATTTGCTCCAGAGCTCAAGAGTGAAAGGTAAAGCTTATTCATATCAAAATGAGCAAATGCTTTTGCTTCTACCTTTTGCTCATGAGCAAAACCTTAAGCTCAATGCTTTTACTCATGAGCATTTGCTCTGGTTTTATTCATATGGGCCATTGTGCCCTTTATCACCCCAACAAAACAGTAAAAATCGACAGTAATCGGCTTGAGATAACAGTAAAAGTTACGACATAAACTAACTCCCTATACCATGGAATATCTACTTATGCTATTGTTTCTCTAGGCCTTAACCTAGTCATTTATCCGTTAGTTATACTGTAGTAGTTGCCAAAGTGTGTGGAAAATTGAATTGAGGAAAGCTTTCGATGTATTTGTAAATGATTACCATTGGTTCATATGAGAGCGTTCACACAACGTCAACTAACTGTAAACGCTCTAATAAGGGTAACCGTCCACTGGAACCGTATTCAACCGATCCGTTCGGCCGTTGGATCGGACGAATCTGCCGGCCGTTAATTCGGCCGAATATGGTCGCCCATTGGAACCGTTTACATCAGTCTAGTTCAGTAGTTGGCTGGTTGCCAATTATTGAATTAACTACTATCATAGCCACCAAAACTTTATTTCCGGGCAGACGGTGAATATGTGAACACTAGCATAAGACCAAATTTTATTTTATTTCCTGTCAGGCTACAAAATATATGTGAACACTCTCATAACAGTTGAAGGTATTTTATTCCCTGTCAAGACTGTGAATATTTGATCACTTTTATAAGAGAAAAATATGATAATTATTTTTTGAAATTTTTCGGAAAGATGTTAGTAATGCCTAGGAGCCATCCTCGAGTCTAGGATGTGTATTGCGAGTTTGGAGTTCACCTAGAATCACTAAGGGCTGGTTTCCGAGCTCGGGATTTAGCCAAGTTCTGAACAGCTGGACTCAGAAAATTGGCTTTCCGAAATGGGGCGTAGTTGTTGTCCACGAAATTAATTTCGAAAAACTAGAAAATTGAAAAATAAAATAATGAGAAAATAGTGTAAAGTTTCATCAAGTTTGAATTATTTTGGAATGTTTCATTTCGTCAAGGAAAAACTTGTCTAAATATAGATACGAGAAAATAAATATCATAAAACTACAACTACGCCCCGTTTCGGAAAGTCAATTTTCTGACTCCAGCTGTTTAAAGTCTGGAGCTTAGCTAAATCCCGAGCTCGCGAACCTGCCCTTAATGATGCATATTTTTGGTGTTATTTATCCATTATATATCAATCGTTTTTTTTTTTTTTTGTAATTATCTACTTGGGTGATAATTGAGCAGGCGAAACGAGTCTGTTGAAACTAATCATGGTTCTACTTTCAACGGGACTCCCCACATTTCAAGCCATACATTAACAACAACAGTGACTATTAAACTATGCATTTTTTGGTGGTATTTATTCATTTTATATTGATTTTCTTCCATGGGTCTGCTGACTTAATTAATTGAATGAATTTGAGTGACGATTTCTATGAAATAATGCATATGTAGGGTGGTATTTATAATTTATATTATTTATCTGTATGATTATTATCTAGGTGGGTGACAATGGAGCAGGTAAAACAACCCTTCTGAAACTAATAATGGGTCTGCTAAGCCCTAGCTCGGGTGACCAACACACGCATCGAGCCATTAAGTTCGGTTACTTCAGTCAGCATCATGTCGACCAACTGGCTATGGGTGTAAGCAGTGTAGAGTTGCTACAGCAGAGCTATCCAGGTATATAATTAATACATTGGTAGGCCTACATTCATCCTAGAGAAAAGATAGCATAAGAGTATTTATGCTATAAAAATATAGCATATGTTTTGAGATCCCATGTTATGCTATTGTAATTTCTCGGGTAGATTTAGTATGATTAACTGCTTTTACCAAAGGGTAGACGTGGTTAAAGAAAGCTAATTTTTACTCTATGAAAATTTATTGTATTTAAACATTTTCTCTACCAAATTTTTACATCAGTTTTGACTCTACTCTGGCTGCCTAGCCTAATACAAGAAAAAAAACATTGAAAGAGATTTGGAATGGTACAAATAAACAAAAAAAACCTATCGTCGTTATGCAAATAAAGTTCGATCGCCCCTTGTCATTTGAGTAGGATTAATATTTGGGATTCACCCATAATTTGGTAGAGAGTTAGTGGGGAGGATATTTTTAATATTCTTTCCGAAGAATGGACATTGATATGTCCAAAGCTCCGCCAATTTATGTAGATGCATAACAATATAATTATTATCTATAGTTATTATATTACAAATTGCTTTTTCATATCATATACAGTTCAATAATTATTTTCTTAGTCTATATTATGTAAATTCATCTATAATTTTGCTGTATTGTAAGCTATTGTATATAAGTGTATAAGCCAGTATATATTGTAATCTACATAAATAAAGTACTCAATCAATCAATAATGAAGACGCTGAAGAGATCCATTAAACGATGATTTTGGTGATCCACACTCCCGAAAAGAATTGATGTCTGAGCGCGCTGTGTTCGCTTCAACGGTTGAAACAAGAGTGCACGGAAAGAATGCAATTTTTGTCTCAGGTCCGACTCTTCCTAGGCCTACACGTGGAAAACTAGACTACGGCAGGGGTAAAGAAGAGCCGGAAACTGTTGATGGGACGAGTGGATGTAAACTATCTTTCCCCAGGCTGCGATGCAAGCTAGGCAGTTCCCAACCCTGAGAAAGATCCTCACCTCGTCCATCGGTTGAAAAAATGCAAGCTTTCCGTAGCCTATGCTAGGCAGCCAGCTAATAAAATATTACGTTCTAATTTTCACTAATTTCAATAACTCTACTTTCAATTGCTTCCATTACACTATGTTTGAAGGGACGTATTCAAGGATCCAAAGGTTCAAAGAACCCCGGAGCTTATTGTGGTCCCAAGTACGTTAGTTGGGCAAATCAATACCTGTGTCCTTTAGAAGATCCAGGAGTTATTTCCCATACTAACATCCCATTCATCACCTGGTTGCTTGCAGCCAAATAGAGCCCTTCTCATTGCCACTGGTCTCTCAATCCAGTGTGATATGCTTGGCAGTCTCTTCAGACTGATTGGTCCTCGTGACCTACGTGAGTTCCACTCCTGGCCTTTTTGTAGGTCCTTCCGCTGAGGGGACGCCAAACTGCCTCTAGGGCGCCCGGCCACCCTCGACTCAGCCTCTTGACCTACATTTGTGCCTGGAGTTTCACCCATCTGTGGTCTCTTGGGTTTTCTTCTTTTGGCCCCCAAAGCTCTACATGGTCAATAGCCTCACCTCTCCCAAGGAGTTTTGCCTAAATGGCAGCCCTTTTTTTTACTGGTTATTAGTTGTAGCATAGAGAAAATATAGCATAAGAAGATATGCCATGGTTTGTAAAATTCATTCAAAGTTTGGAAGTTTTCTATCATATTGTGGTGTTGTGTATCAAGTTGAGATGATACTGTATCATTTGTGGCGATATGCCATGGTAAATGATCGTTATGTTGCAAATGTGAGTGTCAACTGAAGCCGATAGTCCTAATAGTTGTTTTTGGTGAAGCTATGTAACGCTGGTAGTCTCTCATACTGTGCCCTTCTTACACTCTTAGTGCCTGTTGCACAAAAGCCGGTTAGATTTTAACCGTGATTAATATCACGGGAACCTATCAGAGAATACATTTTTCATAAGACGACTTAGGCGACTCAGGTGGAGAAGAGACTGGACTCTAGTGGAGAGCATGTGTTTCCAAATGGTCACACTCAGACCAGTCGATTCTAGTCTCCGCGACGTCACCATTTGGAAACACATGCTCTCCACTAGAGTCCAGTCTCTTCTCCACCTGAGTCGCCTAAGTGCGAGTTGAGCCTCAAGTTGCGTACAGACTTTCGCTCTGCTCCGCAACCGAACGTCACTCGAGCAGAGCGATTGATGATCGACCGGGGAGCAAGAGTGGAACGCAAGAAGAGAACACATCTCCCGTAACGTTTATGATCGGTGCGAGTGCGGAGCGTGGGCGGAGCGGGTTGGAGGCGCGTATATCTGTACGCACCTTTACACTCCTAACAACACACTAATAATAGACAGTAGTCGACTTGACTTGATAAAAAATCAGTTTCAGATTTGTAACATAACCGACCTTTGCCATGGGATATCTTGTCTATGCTTGTTTAATCTACAGCGGCTGGCCAAACAGCACTCTGGTATGTGAACTGTATGAGCGACAACATTTTAGGTTGTGTGGCATTAAGTGCACCATAACATAGGCCTAAATCCTCCTTGCGTCCAGGATCCCGGGTCCAGAGTTGCACACAAATATCTATTACTTGCAATAAATCGACATTACTAGTAGTTCTGTGAATAGTGAATGCGTATCCTGATGTGTGATGCTTTGGTGTTCATACTGATTTCAGTTTTAATATTGTAATCATCTGTTCTTCTGTTACGTTACGGTTAACCTCAAAATTGTTATACTGCCGGCTCTCAAAAGATCAGCTGTGTGGTGTTGCAGGCAGGCAATTTCCTGTGAAATAACGGGAACGGTGTTTACGTCTGTCAAAATCTGGGCTATTGGAATTCGGGTGTTGTGAACTTATCGCTCCAGATAAGCTTATCGGTACAGTTCCTCGTACTGAGTTAGAGAGCATTCCTTACTTCTTTGAACGGTTTACTGGCGTCGTTGGTTACCATAGTAACGGAGCATTGTTTACTTGATCGCTTCCATCAAAAGCAGCTGTTCGGCGGCAGTGGCGCAGACGTGGCGCCAGTTTTTGAAAACTACTTGTGGCTGTGGCTTGTGGCTATATGTCTGAACGGCTGTGATGAGAATCTACGTTTCACCTATTTTAACTTGATTCTCTCCCCCTCTTCCTATATTCCTTTTCTTTTCAGGAGCTTCCATATCTCCCGCTTTGACCGCTCTCTTAGCACTCTCTCTTTCCTTATACTTTCCTTTTACCCTTGTAATGAAAATACTGGGCTAGACATCACATGATAAATAAGTTGACTGAGTCAATCTAAGAATATACCTCATTATTTCCAAGTCGTATCATATAAAGAAAATTATTATGGATGACATTATATTGGGCCAAACCAACAAAGGAAACCAAAAGATTTTTTATAAAGGGTATTCTTTAAGAAAATGTAATGTCAAGTCTTCTGGGGAAATTGTATGGCGCTGCTTGAAGAAGACATGTAAAGTGACACTAGTTACGGACGAGCTGATCAAGGATATCATTGAGATTAAAAATAATCATTCTCATTCCCCTTCATGCGATCCCCTTACGAGCATGGAAGCGATTTCAAACTGTAATGGGATTTGTTCAACACCAACAAATTACACTTTTATTTCTGATTTAGACCGATATTGCAACAATGACGACAGTCTCATTATTCAGTCTCAAACTACATCTCAAGAATTAATGACTGAAAATGAAAAGCTGAGAAAGGAGATAGATACGTTGCGGGATCAATGGGATGATGCAGCTATGAATACATCTATAGCTAATGATTTACGTGAATTAGACAAAACTTTAACTGTTTGCATTGCGAGTACTCAGACTGAGCATTCAATGACGTATTTAAATGAGTATGAAGTTCGGTCTGGAACAGAAAAAGCGACTGGTAGGTGCGTCGTTGATGCTGAGACCCAGACTGGGCTTGATGTTGGAGAGGATCAAACAGGTGAATTTATACAAATAACAGATTCTCAAAGCATCTACACTCAAACAGAATCGTTCTACGGGTTGTCAACTACAAAATGCAGGCCAGATTGTGATGGTTTGGATATCATTCAAATCCGAGAACAAACAATAAGAACATTAAATGAAAATAACAATTCCCTTCATAAAGAGATCGAAGATTTGGAAGAGGAGATAATAAAGAATTATGACAGAATCAACGATTTATTGAGAGAATGTGATCAATTGAAGGACACTGTATTGCGCCTTGAAAATCAGATTAAGGAAATAAACACCAAGCAAAGCAGGGATCCTATGAATTCAAACTGTAGACGCCCTTTAACTTGTGAGTCTTTGGTACGGCAGTTGACAAAAGCAAAGAAACCAATCTTCTCAAACATCCGCGGTCACAATCAGAGCACACCTGGCATCATTAAAATATTCGCAGACAGCCACGGGAGAGGAATAGGAGATAGAATATCAAATAAATCTAATTCTCATGTCTCAAGTATCTTGAAGCCGGGAGCTAACTTCAGTGCGGTAACTTCCGAATGTCTAAAGGAAAGTAAAGAACTATCTCCAAATGACATGATAATTCTAATGGCAGGAACAAACGATATAGATAAGAATCCACAGAATAACCTATTGAACTCTATAAAAAATCTACTTCCAAAGCTAACTCATACTCGAGTTCTACTCTCTAATGTTCCACATCGACACGATCTCCATCCTACATCTCTTATAAATAAGATAGTAACAGAGACCAATAAAAAAATCGAATTAATAGCCAGACAGTTTAAAAATGTGGAAATGTTGGAAATGCAAAAATTGGGAAGAAGATTCCATACCCACCATGGACTGCATCTAAACTCAATAGGGAAACACGTGATCGCCGAGAAAATCATTAATCAATTTCTGAGAATTCAACAGCCGCTCCACTCCAGCAATGTCCCATCTACACAAGAGCACTCTTTAAACTAAAATCGCTCGACAATGAACATAATTCGGCCGAGGTTAACAATGAACCAAAGTTGATTAACTGTTCGGAATCTCCAATGAAGACAACTTTAATGCTCAGTTTAAACATTGCTGGTGTTGCAAAGAAAATAGAGGACTTCGATCTCATACTTCAGGAACACAAGCCATTAATTGTGACTCTTAGTGAACATTGGCTTCCGTTGAATAATAGCCAAGTATTAAACAAACTAAGTGAATATAATCTTGCTGCTTTCTACGGTCGCGAAGAGACAGCTCGAGGTGGTGTATGTATTTTAATAAACAATCGTTATAACTTCTCTCGTGTCAAGCTGCGCGAAGATATAAAAGTGTTGTCAGTCGAAAAACTATTCGAGTGCATCGGGATTGAACTTACACTACAAATTGGGTGCAAGTCTTTAGTATGTGTTGCTATCTCACTGTATAGAACACCTGACAGTAATGTTGAAATTTTCTTTCAAAAACTTGAAAGATTATTTGATATAATTAAGAAGGACTCAAGAAATAAGCTTATTTTAATTGGAGGAGACTTCAATGTTGATATCCTGAGAAACACCCCGCAGACGATCGATTTCAAAGATTTAATTAACTCCTATGGGCTTGAGTTGTTGTTTGACCGAGTGACAAGGGAAACAACATACTCAGCCACATGCATCGACAACATTATTACAAATACACTCTCATATAAGTTGAAACAATTTATTCTAGATTTGAAAATATCAGACCACAAAGCTTTATTAATTGAAATCGATAAATGTCCCATAGAAAGGAAAAATGTGTTCTCCCTCAGAAGAGTCATTACCAAGCCTGCTCTCCAAAATTTCTGTCGCGACCTAGCACTAGTCCCTTGGGAAGGTTGTCTTAAAAGCGGATGCTGTGAAGAATCTTTTAACTATTTTTTCTCAAATTTCTATAAAATTTTTATCTCTTCTTTCCCTCTAAAATGTATTCAGGTTAAAAATGAGAAGAACAAAAAATGGTTAACAAATGGCATTAAAACCTCAATAATTAGAAAAAGAGAATTACTTGTTGAGTCCAGAACAAATAGGGATCCAGAGTTCTTAATTTACTTCAAAAAATACAAAAAATTACTGCGAAAGATCATTGATGCCTCTAAGAGAAAAAGCAATGATACTTATATTAACTCCAGTCGAAATATAAATAAAGCTACATGGAAGGTAATAAAGGATGAAATCGGTCATGCTCACATATCCTCCCAACCTATAGAACTGTCAATAGATAATAGAAAAATTTCAGAACCTCTTCTGGTTGCTCAAGCTTTTAACAATTTTTTTATATCAATAGGACAAAGCGAAGAGGCAGATAATACTTTCTCTGGATCCAATCAACAGGTATTTGAACCCAACAGCCCAAATCGGTTGCTATCTCAATTTGAATTTTCTACAATCTCAGAAAAAGAAGTATTACAAATTATAAATAATCTTGAAACCTCAGTCACTGGTGGATGGGATGGAATCACACCTAAAGTAGTAAAATCAGTTGGGTTTTTAATCGGTAAACCTCTCACTCACATAATAAATCTGGTGTTTAAAAAAGGAATTTTCCCAGAAAAACTCAAATACTCTATTGTTAAACCAATATTTAAAAAAGGGAGTCCTACTTGTCCTGAAAATTTCCGCCCCATAGCAATTCAGACTATATTCTCTAAAATTATAGAACGAGCAGTTTTCCTCCAACTCAACAATTACTTTGAAAGTAACAACTTACTTTACAATAGACAATTTGGCTTCCGTAAAAGTAGATCAACAATGCAAGCAATATCTGAAGTGGTTGATAGCAGCCTCCGAGCATTGGATGGGTCGCGGAGTATAGTGGGTATCTTCTGCGATTTATCCAAGGCCTATGACAGGGTTAATCACAAAATTCTACTAAAAAAACTTGCTTATTATGGGGTTACAGCCAAAGCATTAGACTTTTTTGAATCTTACTTGACAGGGAGACGCCAAGCGGTAAGAGTTATTAACAATAAAGGGGTTATTATTGATTCGGACTGGTTGTTTCAACCCAATGGAATTCCCCAGGGAACAATACTGGGTCCAATACTTTTCAACATTTATGTGAATGATCTCCCAAAAAAACTAGATTCCAAGGTCATTCTATTCGCCGATGATACAACAATTCTAGTTGAGGGCTCAAAAGGGGATATCCAAATCAAGACTCAAACGGCAATTTCAGACTTAAATCACTGGCTCAATGAGAATCACCTTAAACTAAATACCAACAAAACAAAAATTCTTCAATTTACAGCATCCCGTCGAACTTTAAACAACAATATACCTAACGTAGACCTATCAGGATACGATCAGTCAAAAGTGACGAGGTTTCTCGGGGTCGAGCTGCAGGATGACTTGAAATGGGGTGATCAGGTGCAGCGTCTCTTGCATAGGATATCTGCTATTCTGTTCTCGCTGAGGTGTGTGAGGGGAGCAGTAGGGTATAATTCCCTGCTTGCGATCTATCATGGCTATCTCATGTCTGTCATTCGTTACAGTTTGATATTCTGGGGTGGCTATGACACACACCTTGGGGTAATTTTCAGGAGGCAGAAAAGAGCTCTGAGAATAATCTTCAACCTCAGTTCCCGAACATCCTGTAGGCCTTATTTTGTGAGAGAGAGTATATTAACTTTGCCAGCCATGTACTTTCTGGAGATCATCACGTACGTTAGTAAAAATTGGAGGGCATTCTCATCCGTTCTACTTGATCATTCCTACAATACGAGGAGTGGTGGCTCAATCCTCGGTTACCCGGCACATAGACTAACCCTTCTGGAGAAAGGCCCACACTATTGCGCAATAAAAATTATAAATAGACTCCCCCATAACTTTAAAGATTTTTCCAACTTTTCAAAGATGACCGGAAGGATAAGGAAGGTTCTGTTAAAAAGAGCGCCATACACAGTGGATGAATGTGTGGATGTCTTGAGGGAAGAAAATTACATGTCATAGAATTATTACAGAATAAAAATTTCCTTGAAAGCAATACATCAAATCTAATCGTCCGATCCGTCCGATGACGATCTGTGTGCGCCTACCTTTATGATGAATAATTCTATAATCTGATTTTTACTCTAATATTGGCGTATGAAGGAGGCTCCTTTTTCCTTTTATATTATCCTTGAAATGCAAATTTTCCAAAAACCTTGTATATACGTCGACGCGCAATTTAAAAAGGAACATACCTGTCAAATTTCATGAAAATCTGTTACCGCGTTTTGCCGTAAATGCGCAACATATAAACATTGAGAGAAATGCCAAACCGTCGACTTGAATGTTAGACCTCACTTCGCTCGGTCAATTATCTTGGCTTCTACGTTCCGCTTGGGCCAACAGTCGGCTACTGGCGCATCACCCTTCCATTGCCTCCTCCCTTTGCACAAATACCAGACAACAAGAGATACATTGATACTGACAATAAATGCAATAAATCTGTGGCTTGGTGCAGAACTACCTATGTCAAAAAAGCAAATCCTTTCTCTATTTTTCTCACAAATCAGCTTGAAAGTTCACCTTGTATTTTCCAACTACGGCATTTCAATACGGAAATGCAAGTGCTAGAAGTGCAGAAGTCGAAATTGGCACAGAGTATGAATGACAATCTAAAAACATATGTCTTTATTGGTAACTAGCCGTAAGGCTCGCTTCGCTCGCCATATCCGTCTAGCCAGGGGGCTCCACCCCCTGGACCCCCGACTGGATCGACCAAGAATGAAATTAGCAGGCTCGCTTCGCTCGCCTGCATTTTTCATTTGAGCATTTTTATCATATGTTAGGACAATCCAGTCGGGGGCCAGACTAAACGTTTGGCTAAACGGATATGGCGAGCGAAGCGAGCCTGACGGCTAGTAATATAATGTTCCCAGGATTGAAGTAGCAGTGCCCAATCAATTTTTCCGCGATAAATGCATTTAAATCTTCAACTTGGTGCCAACCTAACAAAGTCAACTCAACTTAATGCCAACCTGACAAAATTATTAATTTAGTTGCCAGTTAACAACTGTTTCGAAGAGGTACTCTATCTAGATTATAGTTCTATAGTAACATATGATATGGAAATTTCAATTATAATTAAGAGATTGGGAGAAGAAGAAAATACATGCTAAAAGACGAACTTTAAACCCTTAAAAACAACCCTTAGAGTTAAAATATTGCCAAACGATTTCTTAGTGCGCCTCTAAAGGGCCAACTGAACATACCTACCAAATTTGAACGTTTTTGGTCCGGTAGATTTTTAGTACTGCGAGTGAGTGAGTCAGTCAGTCAGTCAGTGAGTGCAATTTCGCTTTTATATATATATATATATATATATATATATATATATATATATATATATATATATATATATATAGATTTTTGCACTCTGAGATTGGTAGACAAATTGACATTGACAATTGGTAGACAATCATGACATTGTTAGTATACATTTTATAACTTTTTATTGCTTTGAGATAGGACTCTTATTGGCACTTCTGGAACTGAAAATAATCGATATTAGTGATTATTAGTGTATTAAACTCATTTTTGAAAAAAATTGACACTGGTAGTTTTTGTACCAAGCCACAGAAATTATATTAAATTATGTCCGAACAATGCTGTTACCTACACAGAAAGCTTTTCTGTTCCAATAAGTATATGAAGAATTTATTAATATAATTTTATAACTATTATTTGTGATATAATGTTTGTGGTTTCAGGCAAACCGGTTGAAGAATACCGGCGCCAGTTGGGCTCGTTCGGGGTGAGCGGTGACCTGGCTCTGCAGACGGTCGGCAGTCTGTCCGGGGGCCAGAAGTCACGTGTGGCATTCGCCCGTATGTGTATGGCGTCCCCCAACTTCCTAGTGCTTGACGAGCCTACCAACCATTTGGATATTGAGACCATAGAGGCACTGGGAAAGGCTATTAACAAGTATAATGTGAGTATTATGTGGGGAAAAGTTGGTGAAATTGTAAAAAATGAGGGAAATTTTTGTTTTGTGTCAAATAGTGTGATACTGTATCATGTTGGCATGATGCGTGTATCGAATAGTGTGATAATGTATCATGTTGACTTGAAGCGTGTATCGAATAGTGTGATACTGTATCATGTTGACTTGATGCGTGTATTGAATTGTGTGATACTGTATCATGTTGACTTGATGAATGTATCATGTATTTTGATACGTGTATCTTGAATAGGATACGGAAGTCGCCTAACTTTCTATAGCGAGGTCCACGTTATAATATCAGTGTTCGATTAGCAGTGTTATTGTTATCCTTGTCTATCATTCAACAAAGCTGATAGCGCTATCTCGTTCTCGCTATGCTCTGTTGCCAGATCGTCTTTTGACAATGTAGAATTAATAATCAATTAACAAAATATTTCATCTTAATTATGGGAATTCATCATTCAATTATTGAAAAATATAATGTATTATTTTAAATGAGAATGAACAGTTAATATTACATAAATAAACCTGTATCAGCTACCATCTATAGAAGGCATTGACAAGACAGTGGATCGGCATCGTTTTTCTCTTATTTTTCTCCACTGTCATTATAACGTGGACCTCACTATAGTATATATCTCTCCTAATCAAAATTTGGGAATGGAATAGTTTTGGGCCGAGCCTGTTGCTCCTACCCAATCATATTATTTTATATATGATTTGTAATATTGTATCCACGAATAAATAAATAAATAATGAATCCATGTGATTGCAGGGAGGTGTAATCCTGGTCTCCCACGACGAGCGACTGATCAGGATGGTCTGCAAGGAGCTGTGGGTGTGTGGAGGGGGCACAGTGACCTCCATAGAGGGCGGCTTCGACGAGTATCGACGCATCGTGGAGAGGGAGTTGGCCGAGACCAACAAGTGATAGCAACACAGGTGGGTCACTCACTGCTCTATGTGTCTACCTGTCGTTGCTATAGAGAACAGATAGCATATAACATGATATCACATGGTTTGTAGAATTCATTCAAAGTTTGCAAGTTTTGTATCAAATTATTGTGTTGTGTGTCAAGGTGAGATGATACTGTATCAGATTATGTTGATACTGTATCACATTGTGGGAGTTGGCCGAGACCATCAAGTGATAGCAACACAGGTGGGTCACTCACTGCTCTATGTGTCTACCTGTCGTTGCTATAGAGAACAGATAGCATATAACATGATATCCCATGGTTTGTAGAATTCATTCAAAGTTTGCAAGTTTTGTATCAAATTATTGTGTTGTGTGTCAAGGTGAGATGATACTGTATCATATTGTGTTGATACTGTATCATGGGTGGTGCTACTGTATCATTCTATGTTAATACCATAAGAAAATATAACAATATCGGGTCACCGAGCTTTGCTCGTTATTTTTATTTATTGACTAGCCGTCAGGCTCGCTTCGCTCGCCATATCCGTCTAGCCAGGGGGCTCCGCCCCCTGGACCCCCAACTGGGTCGTCCAAGAATGATATCAGTAGGCTCGCTTCGCTCGCCTGCATTTTTCATTTGTAGGACGATCCAGTCGGGGGTCCAGACTAAACGGATATGGCGAGCGAAGCGAGCCTGACGGCTAGTAATATAATATTCCCAGGAATAGCTCTGATTGAAGTAGCAGTGCTCAATCAATGTTTCCGCGATAAATGCATTTCAATCTTCAACTTGGTGCCAACCTAACAAAGTCAACTCAACTTAATGCCAACCTGACAAAATTATTAATTTAGTTACCAGTTAACAACTGTTTCGAAGAGGTACTCTCTCTAGATTATAGTTCTATATTAACATATGTTATGGGCATTTCAATTATAATTAAGATATTGGAATAAGAAGAATATACATGCTAAAAGTCGAACTTTAAACCCTTAAAAACCACCCTTAGAGTTAAAATATCACCAAAAGATTTCTTAGTACGCCACTGAAGGGCCAACTGAACATACCTACCAAATTTGAACGTTTTTGGTCCGGTAGATTTTTAGTTTTGCGAGTGAGTCAGTCAGTCAGTGAGTGAGTGCCATTTCGCTTTCATATAATATAATTATAGATAAACAGAACACAATTCTCTAAAATGATCGTGTTTATATTTCACAGCAGACTATACATCAGCTTATGAATTTTGGGGATGCGATATTTTGATTTTCCACAGAATCACTCGCTCACTCTCTACTATCCACAAACGACAAAAATCTCAGCTGTTTCAGCCAAGGATGAATTATCCTTTTAATGTCGTTCAGCGAGTTCACCTAGTGCAATCGAATTTTTATATCATAAACCTACTATGTTCCAAATTTCGTGAAAATCGGTTGAGCCGTTTTCGAGATCCGTTGAACATAAATAACCATAATATATAAAAATATAAACAGACATACAGAAATTGCTCGCTTAATATAATGGGATAGGATACCATGGTTTGTAGAATCCATTCAAATTTTGGAAGTTTTGTATCAAATTATGGTGTTGTGTGTCAAATTGAGAATGATACTGTTCCATATTGTGTTGATACTGTATCATTTATGATGATATGCCATGGTGAAGGACCTTTATGTTGCAAATGTCATTGTTAACTGAAGCCGATAGTCCTACTAACAGTGAGGTCTATGTTATAATGGCAATGTTTGATTGGCAATAGTATTGCTATCCTTGTTTATCATTCAACAATGCGGATAGCGGTATCTCTTTCTCGCTTTGCTCTGTTGCCAGATCGGCTTTTAACAATGCAGAATTGATAATTAACTGACAAAATATTTCATCCTGATTATGAAAACTGACAAAATATTTCATCCTGATTATGAAAATTCATTATGAAATTATTAAAAAATATAATCTCTTGCTTAATAAAATATAATTGAATATTTAAAACGAGAATGAACAGTTAATATTACATTAATAAACCTGTATCAGCTACCGGCAACGTTTTTCTCCTATCTTTCTCCACTGCCATTATAACGTGGACCTCACTATATATTTTCTCCCTTGTCAATCTCGTCTATGCATATCTTCATCATTTTCTTCCTTGTGTTGCTGTTTTTGTACTTATCTTGTAGCTATGTTTTGTCTTTTAAGCCACAAAAATCATAAACGCTATCACCATTAGCACAGCTTATGTGCTAATCATACACGTTTATCATGTTTGTAAATGTGAGTGTTAACTGAAGCCGATAGTCCTAGTAGTTGTTTTTGGAGAAGCTATGTGATGCTGGTAGTCTCTCATATTGTGCCCTTCTTACACTCTTAGTGCCTGTTGCACAAAAGCCGGTTAAATTTTAACCGTGATTAATATCACGGGAACCTATCAGAGAATACATTTTTCATAAGACGACGGCTTCTCTTGGAATTAATCACAATTAAAATTTAACCGACTTCTGTGCAACCGGCACTTGATATAATTTCGAATTGACTTTGATAATTTATTTTATTTGAAGGTATCCATACTACAACAGACTCAAACTGGCAGCGAGTGTGCGTGCGTGCGATACATGCTGGCCTCTCATTGGCTGGACTAGTTTGGCTAGCTGTGCTCTAATTGGTCGGACTAGTTTGGCAATGTGTGCTGTGATTGGCTGGCGAGCAAGCACTAGTGCGCATGTGCAGAACATCTCATTGAATAAACCAATTCAGTGTACGTGTCTTCGAAATAATTATTTATTAATGATATTTTTGGTAATATTAATAATAATAATGGGCGGGCCCAGACCTGAGCCAACCAGGTCACTCGATATTATTATTATTATCTATGTGAATCTGACTATGGTTACACTGTTGTTGCAATAAAATTGTCCCGATTTTTTTTTTTTAGATAATTTTGAAACTGCAATTTGAATAAACCTTATTGAAGCAATACTTAGGAATCTCAGTTTTAGTAAATTTAAGTGAATTTTCGTAAATTTGTTTCACTTTTTCAAATTCAAATTCAAATTTATTCACACTCATAAACACTTGATTTTAAAGTGTTGATATATTTGTTTCAAATCATTATTCAGACTTGTTTTAATACAGAAACAGCTAATTGTATTTTTTTCTGTAGGGCTACTTTTGAATATAAATTGAAAATTTAAATTTGAAAATTCAAGTGTTGAAAATGGCATTAGTAACCGAAACATGTCGTGATGAAATAATTTAAATAGGGTTCTCAGATTTAGATTTTTATTTAGGAACAGATAACTAAAATAAACCCCTGATATTCAATGAGTTCTCTCTACTAGGCAGAAAGACTTATTGTCTTTGCTAATGAATTTATAATTATTTTTCACTTTATAAGAACAATAGCTTTTTTCAGGACATCTTACACGTGGACAAGATGTTGAAAATATATAATAAATTATTATTGAACAAAAATCCAAATTAGGCTATCAAGTAAATTACCCTGAAGTCTTCGGGGTTAATTTAAATCATTTAAAGCATTTAATTTGGATTTTCGTTTAATAATCATTATTAGGGCCGGTTTCCGAGCTAAAGTCCTAGACTTTGAACAGCTGGAGTCAGAAAATTGGCTTTCCAAAACGGGGCGTAGTCGCAGCTTTTATAACAGTAGTCGTAGTTTTTATCTTCTCATTTCTATAATTGGAAACGTTTTTCCTTGACGAAATTGGACATTCCTAAATACGTGGACAAAATCACAAATCACAACAACAGGCTTGGCCCAAATCTATTCCATTCCCAAATTTTGATAAATAATTAAACTGTCCAAAAAATAGGTTATGTTTCTACTGTAAAACCAAAGACCTTAAAGATGCATAGACTCACATGCAGCGCTAGTGTCGTACTTGGAATTGAAATCCGCCATTGAGGGGGCAACCCATAAGATTATTACATACCAATGCCACCAATGCCTTTGTGATCTATAGTATTACAAATATATAATAAATATAATATCTCGTGCTAAAATACCCCAATGGCGGCCTTCAATTTCAAGTAAGAGCTATCATTGGGAAGGCATAGGCATTGTGGGTCTATATCTCTTTAAGGTCTTTGTGTAAAACGTTCAAGATCAATTTTCGTCCAAAAATATATTTAAGCTAAACATTTTGAATTTAGAGAAATTAAAACACCAAACTATATTTAAATATAACACTTAATTATCACTTCATATTGAATTAATAAAGTCATTTTATAAAATTTTGAACCCAAAAATACATACAACCACGGTATTTAGATGAAAACGGTAGGGGTCATGAAATGTGTGCGCAGTGGCCAGCCAGCTAGATTGCGTCATCGCCACCAACCGAGGTTTTTAACACCTATTGGCAATTTATGAAACTTATTTGTTAAAAACAGATGATTGGATATTATAAAATGACGTCAGCTACACCAGAAATTTAGCACAAACATGCGCGTGACACCTACCGTCTTCTTCTATATACCGTGCATACAACTTCTCTCACTAAGCACTAAATATTCAAAATAGTTGAAACTTTTCATTATTTTCTCTTCATTTTATTTTGTGTTCAATTGTCTAGTTTTTCGAAATTTAATTCAAACATGTAATTCGACTATGACAATGACTGCGACTAGCCTACGCCCCGTTTTGGAAAACCAATTTTCTGACTCCAGCTGTTTAAAGTCTAGGACTTAGCTAAATCCCGAGCTCGGAAACCGGCCCTAAGAATATTTATTTTATTTTTATTTATTGTATAAAATACTATAATCATAATACAATTATGACATTGGAGGAAAAACTAGGCTAAGCCTGTACTATTTCTCTCCAGAAATTTTGATAAAATGTTAATGTTGTCCAAAAGATAAGTTTATATAATCACACATTGCTTCGTCACTTGATTTTCGGTCCAGAAATGATGATTTAAAATTTTGAATGTTGATTTTATACTCTAAATGAATCACAGGATGTATCCTCTCATTGGCTGGACTAGTTTGGCTAGCTGTGCTCTCATTGGTCGATCTAGTTTGGCCATCTGTGCTGTGATTGGCTGGCGAGCAAGCACTAGTGCGCATGTGCAGAACATCTCATTGAATAAACCAATTCAGTGTACGTGTCTTCGAAATAATTATTTATTAATGATATTTTTGGTAATATTAATAATAATAATGGACCCAGACCTGAGCCAACCAGGTCACTCGATATTATTATTATTATTATCTATGTGAATCTGACTATGGTTACACTGTTGTTGCAATAAAATTTTCCCGATTTTCTTTTTAGATAATTTTGAAGCTGTAATTGATTAAACTTATTGAAGCAATATTTAGGAATCTCAGTTTTATTAAATTTAAGTGAATTTTCGTAAATTTGTTTCACTTTTTCAAATTCAAATTCAAATTTATTCACACTCATAAACACTTGATTTTAAAGTGTTGATATATTTGTTTCAAATCATTATTCAGACTTGTTTTAATACAGAAACAGCTAATTGTATTTTTTCTGTAGGGCTACTTTTGAATATAAATTGAAAATTTAAATTTGAAAATTCAAATGTTGAAAATGGCATTAGTAGCCGAAACATGTCGTGATGAAATAATTTAAATAGGGTTCTCAGATTTTTATTTTTATTTAGGAACAGATAACTAAAATAAACCCCTGATATTCAATGAGTTCGCTCTACTAGGCAGAAAGACTTATTGTCTTTGCTAATGAATTTATAATTATTTTTCACTTTATAAGAACAATAGCTTTTTTTCAGGACATCTTACACGTGGACAAGATGTTTAAAATATATAATAAATTATTATTGAACAAAAATCCAAATTAGGCTATCATGTAAATTACCCTGAAGTCTTCGGGGTTAATCTAAATCATTTAATTTGGATTTTCGTTTAATAATAATTATTAGGGCCGGTTTCCGAGCTAAAGTCCAGAGGTGCGTACAGATTTACGCGCCGCGAACATAAGCAATTCACTTTTAATCAGCTGATGCCAAGCTTTTTATATCTGTATCTTACCGTTTCTGTAAAAATACAGATATAGTCAGCTGATTAAAAGTGAATTGCTCATGTTCGCGGCGCGTATATCTGTACGTACCTCTAGACTTTGAACAGCTGGAGTCAAAAAATTGGCTTTCCAAAACGGGGCGTAGTCGCAGCTTTTATAACAGTAGTCGTAGTTTTTATTTTCTTATTTCTATAAAATTGGAAAAGTTTTTCCTTGACGAAATTAGACATTTCTAAATACGTGGAGAGAATCACAAATCATATAAATATGATTAGGAAGGAACAACAGGCTCGGCCCAAATATATTCCATTCCCAAATTTTGATAAATTAATAAAATGTCCAAAAAATAGGTTATGTTCTACTGTAAAACGTTCAAGATCAATTTTCGTCCAAAAATATATTTAAGCTAAACATTTTGAATTTAAAGAAATTAAAACACCAAACTATATTTGAATATAACACTCAATTATCACTTCATATTGAATTAACTTCTCTCTTCTTCTTCTTCATGTGCCGTCTCCATGGCGGAGGTTGGCTATCATGATGGCAATTTTCACCCTGCTTACAGCTGACTTGAAAAGTTCATTTGAGGTGCACTTGAACCAATCCCTTAAATTGCGCAACCAAGATATCCTTCTTCGCCCCACTGACCTCCTACCTGTTATTTTGCCTTGCATAATGAGGTGCAATATTCCATACTTGTGACCTCTCATTATGTGACCCAGGTACATTAATTTGCGCTCCTTGATTTCACCAATGAGTTGCAGTTTCTTACCCATTCTCCTCAGAACCTCTTCATTTGTAACATGATCGGTGTATGAGATTCTCAGCATTCTGCGATAGGTCCACATCTCAAAGGCTTGTATTTTCTTCTCACCCCATCTATTCAATGTCCTTGCTTCCACACCACTAACTTCTCTCACTAAGCACTAAATATTCAAAATAGTTGAAACTTTACACTATTTTCTCTTCATTTTATTTTGTGTTCAATTTTCTAGTTTTTCGAAATTTAATTCAAACATGTAATTCGACTATGACAATGACTGCGACTAGCCTACGCCCCGTTTTGGAAAACCAATTTTCTGACTCCATCTGTTTAAAGTCTAGGACTTAGCTGAATCCCGAGCTCGGAAACAGGCCCTAAGAATAACATTAATAATTATTATTAAACGAAAATCCAAATTTAATGATTTAAATTAACCCCGAAGACTTCAGGGTAATTTACAGTATAGCCTTATTTGGATTTTTGTTCAATAATAATTTATTATATATTTTTAACGTCTTGTCCACGTTTACGATGTCCTGAAAAAAGCTATTGTTCTTATCAAGTGCAAAATAATTATAAATTCATTAGCATTTGCAATATCTCAGTAATTTCCATCTGAAGAATAGCATTAGTTGTTATGGGTGTGTTCACACATGAGCTAAATAGATTAGCATTAGCTGGTATGGGAGTGTTCATACCAGTGTGAAAACCGTCATACTAAACAATGATATTCTATTTGTTCCCCCAGATAAGCAAAATTTATTAGAGAGTAGGGCCATAGAGAAAAGATAGCATAAGAAGATATGCCATGGTTTGTAGAATTCATTGAAAGTTTGTAAGTTTTGTATCAAATTATGGTGTTGTGTATCAAGTTGAGATGATCTGTATCATATTGGGTTGATACTGTATCATTTATGGTGATATGCCATGGTATAGGGCGTTTATGTTACAAATGTGAGTGTTAACTGAAGCCGATAGTCCTAGTAGTGTTTTTGGTGAAGCTATGTGACGCTGGTAGTCTCTCATACTGTGCCCTTCTTACACTCTTACACTCCCAACAACACACTAATAATAGACAGTGTATAGGGTGTCTATGTTGCAAATGTGAGTGTTAACTGAAGCCGATAGTCCTAGTAGTTGTTTTTGGTGAAGCTATGTGACGCTGGTTGTCTCTCATACTGTGTCCTTCTTACACTCTTACACTCCCAACAACACACTAATAATAGACAGTGTATAGGGTGTCTATGTTGCAAATGTGAGTGTTAACTGAAGCCGATAGTCCTAGTAGTTGTTTTTGGTGAAGCTATGTGACGCTGGTAGTCTCTCATACTGTGCCCTTCTTACACTCTTACACTCCCAACAACACACTAATAATAGACAGTGTATAGGGTGTCTATGTTGCAAATGTGAGTGTTAACTGAAGCCGATAGTCCTAGTAGTTGTTTTTGGTGAAGCTATGTGACGCTGGTAGTCTCTCATACTGTGCCCTTCTTACACTCTTACACTCCCAAAAACACACTAATGATAGACAGTGTATAGGGTGTCTATGTTGCAAATGTGAGTGTTAACTGAAGCCGATAGTCCTAGTAGTTGTTTTTGGTGAAGCTATGTGACGCTGGTAGTCTCTCATACTGTGCCCTTCTTACACTCTTACACTCCTAACAACACACTAATAATAGACAGTGTATAGGGTGTCTATTTTGCAAATGTGAGTGTTAACTGAAGCCGATAGTCCTAGTAGTTGTTTTTGGTGAAGCTATGTGACGCTGGTAGTCTCTCATACTGTGCCCTTCTTACACTCTTACACTCCCACAACACACTAATAATAGACAGTGTATAGGGTGTCTATGTTGCAAATGTGAGTGTTAACTGAAGCCGATAGTCCTAGTAGTTGTTTTTGGTGAAGCTATGTGACGCTGGTAGTCTCTCATACTGTGCCCTTCTTACACTCTTACACTCCTAACAACACACTAATAATAGACAGTAGTCGACAGTAGTCGACTTCAGTTTCTCTTTTTCAGTTAACGAAAATCTGCTTGGAATTTGGATAATAAACGACCCATGGAATATATTCTTATGCTATATTTTTGAATAACGCTATTCTTTTATTATAAAAATTATAAATTTCATCGAAACAGAACTCCATTGTTTCATTAATTTAAAATAAAATATTCTTAAATTATGAAATATAAAATACAATAATTTTTTTATTGATATTATGATATGATATCTTCGTTGTCCTGATATTGATTCAAATACCATATGAAATTATGTTGTAACCCTAAATTATAATTTTCGAAAACGTTTTTAAAAATAGTTTTAGTTTGTTTAGCTTTTTGTTATTTAATTGTAAAATTAGTCGAAAAGCCTTGAAAAGTTGAAAATGTGATACAGAATAAATTGTCATTAGTAAGTAAATAAAATTTAGTAGCTTATCAAATTATTACAAAACTAAAGGAATTGAAGCATTCTGTTGTGTTATGATTGATATTCAAAATTGTTTATTCTTTCCATAAAAAAGTGATCTTTTTTAGATTTCTGTAACTTTATCCTCTATCTCCTCTTATATTCATTTGTAATTCTTTTTTGAATCATTTTTTCAAATTTATATTTTCTTATATTATACAAGATATTTGTTTTATTTGATGATTTAATTTTGTTCATCTTGTCTTTATTAAAGCTTTCCATAATTTTTCTTGTAAAAATTTTCATAATTTCACTCATACTTTGAAAATACTTAATCAAATCATCTCATAGACTCCAATATATTCTATTTATTTTTTCGACACCTCACCTTTATATTTTTATTTTCAATTATGAATAATTTTGCTATTTTTCTCGAAAACTCGAAAATTTTAGAATGGCTAAACTAATAAAATTATATCTAATTTTGTTGATTAATCGTTCTTGTTGGATCATAATATAAATATAATAGAGTAATCAAAAATCACTTGAATAATCTTGCCTTGCTTTAATCGATATTAAATAAACGAATAAATCTTATCGAACTACGCAATTTTTTATATCTCAATTTATAAAAAAAATGCGACGGAAAATTGTACAACGTTTACATGAAATAAATGTCGTTTAGTGTAGGTAGACTAATGCATTTTGTAAATTTAGGCGAATTTGAAATAGTGTAAAAGTGCGTGAGTGTTGAAGCATAATATACACATATTATTATATACATATATTTATGTGAAGCTATGTAAAAACATGCATAACAGTGCCCACGGTATTATAAGTAAAGCTATAGTTATAATGCCCATGGTATTATTATTTATACATACACGTTGTATAAAATTGCGCAATATTTTCAATCATCCGCTGAAAAACATTTTTGTATATCGATATTATTATGAAAATATATATTTATAAAATTGTTGAAGATTGGATTTTTGGGCTTTGTTTGATATATTGTTGGAATGTACCCTGTCAACTAATTTTAAGAAAAAATGTACTATCAAAGATGATGGTTTTCTGATCCATCTCGAGCTGCGATGTATTAACAAACTTTTTCTATGTTTTTCACACGACTGCATGTCATGTGAAATACATGGAAAAAAGTGTGTAAAAATATATTGATTTTCGAGTGAAATATCACTACAGTACTTCTGTTGATACCATAGTGAAAAGATAGAAGATAATCACATGGTATAGGGTTTGTATCAAATTATGGTGTTGCGTATCAAGTTGAGATGATACTGTATCATATTGTGTTGATTCTGTATCATTTATGGTGATATGCCATGGTATAGGGTGTCTATGTTGCAAATGTGAGTGTTAACTGAAGCCGATAGTCCTAGTAGTTGTTTTTGGTGAAGCTATGTGACGCTGGTAGTCTCTCATACTGTGCCCTTCTTACACTCTTACACTCCCAACAACACACTAATAATAGACAGTAGTCGACAGTAATCGACTTCAGTTTCTCTTTTTCAGTTAACGAAAATCTGCTTGGAATTTGAAAAATAAACGACCCATGGAATATATTCTTATGCTATATTTTTGAATAACGCTATTCTTTTATTATAAAAATTATATATTTCATCGAAACAGAACTCCATTGTTTCATTAATTTAAAATAAAATATTCTTAAATTATGAAATATAAAATACAATAATTTTTTTATTGATATTATGATATGATATCTTCGTTGTCCTGATATTGATTCAAATACCATATGAAATTATGTTGTAACCCTAAATTATAATTTTCGAAAACGTTTTTAAAAATAGTTTTAGTTTGTTTAGCTTTTTGTTATTTAATTGTAAAATTAGTCGAAAAGCCTTGAAAAGTTGAAAATGTGATACAGAATAAATTGTCATAGTAAGTAAATAAAATTTAGTAGCTTATCAAATTATTACAAAACTAAAGGAATTGAAGCATTCTGTTGTGTTATGATTGATATTCAAAATTGTTTATTCTTTCCATAAAAAAGTGATATTTTTAGATTTCTGTAACTTTATCCTCCATCTCCTCCTATATTCATTTGTAATTATTTGTTGAATATTTTTTTCAAATTTATATTTTCTTATATTATACAAGATATTTGTTTTATTTGATGATTTAATTTTGTTCATCTTGTCTTCATTAAAACTTTCCATAATTTTTCTTGAAAAAATATTCATAATTCCACTCATTTTTTCAAGATTTTTATGATTGAAAACTTTCAAAATACTTAATCAAATTATCTCATAGACTCCAATATATTTTTTTTATTTTTTGACACTACACCTTTATATTTTAATTTTCAATTATGAATAATTTTGCTATTTTTCTCGAAAACTCGAAAATTTTAGAATGGCTAAACTAATAAAATTATATCTAATTTTGTTGATTAATTGTTCTTGTTAGATCATAATATAAAAAATAATAGAGTAATCAAAAATCACTTGAATAATCTTGCCTTGCTTAAATCGATATTAAATAAACGAATAAATCTTATCGAACTACGCAATTTTTTATATCTCAATTTATAAAAAAATGCGACGGAAAATTGTACAACGTTTACATGAAATAAATGTCGTTTAGTGTTGGTAGACTTTAATGCATTTTGTAAATTTAGGCGAATTTGAAATAGTGTAAAAGTGCGTAAGTGTTGAAGCATAATATACACATATTATTATATACATATATTTATGTGAAGCTATGTAAAAACATGCATAACAGTGCCCACGGTATTATAAGTAAAGCTATAGTTATAATGCCCATGGTATTATTATTTATACATACACGTTGTATAAAATTGCGCAATATTTTCAATCATCCGCTGAAAAACATTTTTTGTATATCGATATTATTATGAAAATATATATTTATAAAATTGTTGAAGATTGGATTTTTGGGCTTTGTTTGATATATTGTTGGAATGTACCCTGTCAACTAATTTTAAGAAAAAATGTACGATACTATCAAAGATGATGGTTTTCTGAACCATCTCGAGCTGCGATGTATTAACAAACTTTTTCTATGTTTTTCACATGACTGCATGTCATGTGAAATACATGGAAAAAAGTGTGTAAAAATATATTGATTTTCGAGTGAAATATCACTACAGTACTTCTGTTGATACCATAGTGAAAAGATAGAAGATAATCACATGGTATAGGGTTTGTATCAAATTATGGTGTTGCGTATCAAGTTGAGATGATACTGTATCATATTGTGTTGATTCTGTATCATTTATGGTGATATGCCATGGTATAGGGCGTTTATGTTGCAAATGTGAGTGTTAATTGAAGCCGATAGTCCTAGTAGTTGTTTTTGGTGAAGCTATGTGACGCTGGTAGTCTCTCATACTGTGCCCTTCTTACACTCCCAACAACACAATAATAATAGACAGTAGTCCACAGTAATCGGAGAAGAAATTTGGAACATAAAAGGCCTAATCCTACCATGAGATATATATCAGTAATAATAGACAGTAATCGGCTTGAAATTTGGAAATAAATGACCAATTCCTACCACTAGTAGTTCTGTGAACAGTAGACTTCACGCAGAATTCTCATCCACAAGTACCTGATTGAAACTATAGACCTTATGGAAATACAGCAATAGACTGGCTTCTCCACACATCTGTGTAATCACTTGTCAGCTGATTTATGATTAATAATTCCATAGTCTCTGATTTTTACTCCGATATTGGCGTATGAAGGAGGCTCATTTTTACTTTCCTTGCCCTACTACCATAGGTAAGGAAAGTATTGCTTTCCAAAAAAAATTAAGGTACCCCAATTTCAAGTTTTCCATACGTTTCAAGGTCCCCTGAGTCCAAAAACATGATTTTTGGGTATTGGTCTGTGTGTGTGTATGTGTGTGTGTGTGTGTATGTCTGTGAACACGATAACTCCATTCCTAATTAACCGATCGACTTGAAATTTTAAACTTAAGGTCCCTATACCATGAGGACCCGACAATAAGAAATTCAATAAAATTCAATTCAAGATGGCGGAAAAAATGGCGGATAATTACTAAAAAACCATGTTTTTCACGTTTTTCTCGAAAATGGCTCTAACGATTTTCTTCAAATTTATATCATGGATAGCTATTTATAAGCCCTATCAACTAGCATAAGTCTCATTTCTGGGAAAATTTCAGGAGCTCCGTAATATTCTTGAGAAAAATGGCGGAAAATGACTAAAAAACCATGTTTTCACGGTTTTCTCGAAAACGGCTCCAACGATTTTCTTCAAATTTATACCATGGATAGCTATTTCTAAGCCCTATCAACTGGCATAAGTTTCATTTCTGGGAAAATTTCAGGAGCTCTGTAATATTCTTGAGAAAAATGGCGGATAATGACCAAAAACCAGGTTTTTCACGGTTTTCTCGAAAACGGCTCTAACGATTTTCTTCAAATTCAAGCCATGGGTAGCTATTCATAAGTCCTATCAAATGACATGAGTTTTTTCCTTGGAAAATTGCAGGAGCTCCGTAATATTCTTGAGAAAAATGGCGGATAATTACTAAAAAACCATGTTTTTCACGATTTTTTCAAAATAACTTGACCGATTTTTTTCAAATTCATACTCTGTATAGTTATTTATCAGCTCTTTCAACTGGCATGAGTCTCCTTTCTGGGAAACTAATGGGGGGTCCACCCCATCCTTGAGAAATGGACTTTGTAACCTCCTTCTCGTGCATGAGGTAGGTAGGTAGAGCAGTTCATAAAAAGAACACATAGTCGAGATATTTCATCTGTAGAACAGCTGTTTTGACGACTAAAAAAATCATTGAATTTCACAATTTACACAAAGGAAAAGTACTCTGAAAACAATTATATATACACATATACAAAAGTCTGATCGTAGTTTCGAATATGAGCAAGGAAAGTTGTGTGAGTGTACCACACCAGATTTTTCCTTTTATATTATCCTTGAAATGCAAAATTTCCGAAAACCTTGTATATACTTCGACGAGCAATTAAAAAAGGAACATACCTGTCAAATTTCCTAAAAATCTATTACCGCGTTTCGCCGTAAATGCGCAACATATAAACATTAAGAGAAATGCCAAACCGTCGACTTGAATCTTAGACCTCAATTCGCTCGGTCAATTACCGACTCATGCTATCTTTCCTCTTGATAATAGGTACCCAACAACCTAACCCTCCAAACCGGTAAATCTTTAATCATCAACAAAATTTGTGAGAATAAACTGGTTTCCAATTATAATATTGTGATGTAATAACATGAATCGGCGGAGTTTCAACTAATAATTGTCGACTCACTGATAAGGATGTGAAATAATATCGTTCTCATTAACACACGACCGGTATTATGAGAGATAGGTGGTCTTCAGGTGTGTTCCAAACCACCGGCTAGTAATTTTGCAGCTGATAACACTGACTGTTAGCAGAGCTGGTCTTAAACAGACACCCATCCAATGACAGAACCGATAGCGCGGCGCTGAACTTAATTTGAACCATAAGACAGTCTCTCCTGCGAGGAATAATTCTTTTATTATGATTATCATGCAATTTTAGGTGGGTTCCAAACAACTGGTAAAATAAATCCAAGCAATACCAGGACTAGAATTTTATAAGGAGTACAAATTTTTGGACTACTAACTTAATAAGTTATAATATTTTTAGCATAATTAGTTAAATCAAAACAATATGCATTCTTAATGCAAATCAAAATAAAACGACTTATTAATACCGGTATGTTGAAGAAATCTTAGCAGAGAAGTCACTATAAGTAGTGAATCTTAAAAATGAATAAATAAATATGAACTATAAATTCATACTTTCATTACAAATTTTCTATGCTTTTATACTCCAGAGCGAAGCTCGTTCCCCCGTTAAATAGTGGATCTTCATAGAATTCAATCAATATTTGTTCATTTTCACGGTTTTCTGTGAAAATATGTGTGGTTATATAAATATTCTTCATTTTATGATGTTAAATAAATTATTTTGTGATAGCAGATTGATAAATATTTAATAATTTATTATCATTTCAATCAATTGTCCGGTAAATAAACGATTTGAACGTTTGAATTTAACCGCTCTCGTCTCTGATTGGTGGATAATCCACGGCCATCTTCAAACAAAAAGCGGCCATTTTTTCTACGTAGGTAGCGCTAAAATCGCTAAAGGCAGTGACGCAGAGCTATTTCATTGACTGTATCAACTTGTGAATTCCGCTCTAATATTTCGTGGATAAATGTTATTACCAACAGTGTGTCCTAATTAAAAGGTAGTATTTGTTTACGCTTAAAACTTTGTTCGCATTAATTAAAATTAATTCGACTTCTTTCAAACCGAACCCGTTGTCAAGCCGACTGTCGTTTTTTGGCCACAATGGAGCTACTCCATGGTCCATGAATCGAACAAGCCCCATAATTTAGATAGATCGATTATCAACCGTAATCTATTCTTCCACTTTCCACATCAATCCATCTCTAATATTAATAAATTATAAACTAAATATTATTTCTTATTGATATGATTTTTGCATGATTAACAAGTTCAAAATTCTGGTTAATCGACTATCATCGTCGTACTTTTACAAAATGGAAGCTATAATAATTAGGCCTACCTAGCCTTGTGTTTTACATTATGCTATTAATAATCTATTTTTAATAAATATCAAATTTATTTCAATCTATATCTTCCCATATCCGCCCTAAATTGTTGTTATTGGTTATTCAAATATTTTAAATCTGAATCTGAAATCGAAAAGATCATAATTATTGAGATTTGGCCGTTGGCCCACTTTTATAAGGTTATTATAACCTAACAAATGTTTCTATAGTAAACAATGAAATCGATGAGATATGTTTTCAAATTTTAGATTTCTATTTTGTGCCACTTAGAAAATTTAATCTATCTACTTTGCTGTTCTACTTTCTAGTTCTACATTAAAATAGGATTATTGAGCTCGGTTTATTCCTTTATCCCCACATATTACAAACTAATTTCTTGGCGGGAGGTTGATTGCCAAATTGTCTACATTAGATTTGTTTTGCAATACTATTAATTTTATTAGTATTTATATTGAAACAAATTTACTATAAAACAATAATTTGTAGTATTTGAATTGTTTTTTATTGATCATTCGTATTGATTATTGAATATGTAGTCGTTTTCCATGAGTCGTTATTTGCTAGGTTAGAAAGGTTTTTTTCTTAATTTTATTGCTTAGTTCAAAGTATTCACTATTCATTAACTAATTCAATCATGTATTCGTGTCCGTGTATAAAGTAGTTGTCTAACTTATCGTTGTAAGTCAGTTTATTTTTATAAATTTTATCGATATTTCTTTAAAATCGTCCTTTTTCTTATGTCGTTAACTACGAAATATGCAAGACTTACCGGCTTTTCTAATAAATTTTATCAGAACGTTCATAGTATTTACCATCTAATATATTCTATTACATTAACATATTTTTTTGTATCAGTGTAGCCTACATGTATTTGTAGTTGGCCAATTTAAACTTGAAAATCAGTTTATTTTCACAAATTTTGTTGATTATTGAAGATTTACCGGTTTGGTGGGTTGGGCCGTTGGGTAGGTCCTATCAAGAGAAAAGATAGCATAAGTAAATTTCTCATGGCAGGATTAGATCATTTATGTTCCAAATTTAAGGCTGACTACTGTCTATTATTAGTGTGTTGTAGTGTTGGGCTAGGCACACACCAGTTAGTTGTGATGACATGATCAGTCACGTTTAGTCACAATACTTCACATAGCTGCTTATGACGCAATTCACACTGATTAGTCATTGGAAGTAGACTTGTTCTCATAAGCAACTATGTAAAGTATTGTGACTAAACGTGTCTAATCATGTCTTGTCTTGACTAATTGGTGTGTGTCAGCCAATGAAGTACGGTAAGACAAGACATGATCAGACACGTTTAGTCACAATACTTTACATAGTTGCTTATGACGCAATTCACACTGATTAGTCATTGCAATCAGACTTGTTCTCATAAGCAACTATGTAAAGTATTGTGACTAAACGTGTCTAATCATGTCTTGTCTTGACTAATTGGTGTGTGTCAGCCAATTAAGTACGGTAAGACAAGACATGATCAGACACGTTTAGTCACAATACTTTACATAGTTGCTTATGAGAACAAGTCTGATTGCAATGACTAATCAGTGTGAATTGCGTCATAAGCAACTATGTAAAGTATTGTGACTGATCATGTCTTGTATTGACTAACTTGTGTGCGCCTAGCCTAAGAACGGAACAGTATGAGAGACCAACAGCGTCACAATGGCTTCACCACAAACAACTACAAGGACTATCGGCTTCAGTTAACACTCACATTTGCAACATAACGGTCCTTTACCATGACATATCACCATAAATGATACATTATCAACACAATATGATACATTATCATCTCAACTATACACAACACCATAATTTGATACAAAACTTTCAAACTTTGAATGAATTCTACAAACCATGGGATATCTTCTTATGCTATTTTTTCTCTGTGGTTTACTGTCTTTTTTTGCCAATTCTACTCATTGTACCTGATTGTTTACCAGTTATTATTGATTCCATCAATAAATTAAAGTCTTGTGAGTAGTTGTTATCGGTTGATATTCTGTTGTAAATTTTTGTTAATTTTGTAGTTGTAAATTGGCTAATTTCTGTTAATTTTGCAGGTTTAGATGAGTGACGAACCGCCTGCGGAGCTCTTTGGCTCCGACAGTCTGCCGGAGACTGATGACGTCATCAAGGGTGATGAAACAATGGAGTTCTCAACATCCGAGGAAAGTTCTAAGATGGTTAATGCCGATTTTCAGAAGGTTCGTTTCTATATTTTTAATCACCCTCTTCTTTTAGTTTCCAAATCTTCAGGTTCTCCTGTAGAATAAATATATCTGTCCAAGGCTGAACTCACACTTAGGCGACTCAGGTGGAGAAGAGACTGGACTCTAGTGGAGAGCATGAGTGTTTCCAAATGGTGACGTCGCGGAGACTAGAATCGACTGGTCTGAGTGTCACCATTTGGAAACACATGCTCTCCACTAGAGTCCAGTCTCTTCTCCACCTGAGTCGCCTAAGTGTGAGTTGAGCCTAAGTTTATAAACGTAAATGAGTGTATATTATTGACATCTATATAATAAGAGAGAGTAGGGTTGTGTGTGTTCGTTTGTTCGCATCAAAACATGTCAACTTGTGGATTGCATACTGGAAAAACGGGAATGATTTAGATCTCCAAATTTTGAACATAGATTCTAAAAATATCAATCTCGTGCACCTGGAAGCCCAAATTTCAATTTTCCTTCTAGATTTTTCATAATCAATGTTCAAAATTCATTAATAGTACATACAATTTTATAAAAAAATCACCAAATCTATGGTGGAATTGAAAAATATTATTATACAGGTATACAGGTGTAAAGTAGTATAGGAAAATTATGTTTGACGCATCATCACGTCTGAACTACTGGACTGATTAACTTGAAATTTTGCATATAGATTCTTGCTTAACCGGGGATGGTTACAAACCTATTTTAAATTCTTCAATATTTGATTACATCAAGTTTTCAGTTCAGAACATTTCTCTTAAAAGGGTAATTAGAAGATAGGTAAGATTAGGGATCCTTTTCGAATGATAAAAACAGGTTTTCCGTCACACCCAATTTTTTCCGCCATTTTGGAACCACCACTTTGAATTCAACTTCTTTTTTTTAATTGAAAGGTGGTCATATGATAGGATTTCCAGAGAAAAGGTATGGTGAAAACCGCACATTGATATCTCAAACCTTTCAAAATTTATTCTCATTCATTTCCTTTATTATAGTATAGAAGATGATAGATAAATGGATGATATATCCATCTATCTATCATCTTCTATACTATAATAGAGGAAAGAACTGGCTTAAAGACGTATACACGTGTAGAGGATAAGGAAATTATGTTTGACGCATCATCATGTCTGAACTACTAGACTGATTTACTTGAAATGCAGCTTATAAATTCTTAATCAACCGAGGATTCTTATAGGCCTATTTTCAATTCTTCTGTATTTCATTACGTCAAGTTTTAAAATAGACCCTTGCGAAGCATGGGTTACCTGCTAGTAGTTTATAAAGATCAACACTACGACAATGACCAAGTCAGGTCCACATTCTGACACAGTCAATCCAGGTATCTGGTTATGACTAAGGATAGAGGTATGAAGTATGGGCTCAACTAAGGCTGACCACTTACGGTAGGCCGTGTATGATAAACATGTACTAGGCCTATCTAACCGATTTGAGGGAGTCCACGTATCTGTGGCTTGGTGCAAGAACTACCTAGCACCTATGTCAAAATATCAACTTTCTCACAAATCAGCCAACAGTCGGCTACTGGCGCATCACTCTTCAATTGCCTCCTCCCTTTGCACAAATACCAGACAACAAGAGATACATTGATACTGACAATAAATGCATGAAGGGTGCTATAGGATTTATTTTGTTTTATTAATTTAAAAGCAGCCCATGCCAATAAGTGTTTTTAAATATAGACAGATATACAGAAATTGCTCGCTTAATATAATAGGATATAATTATCATCTACTCTGAAGATAGGATTAATCAGACTATAGAATTATTCATAATCAATCAGCTGAGAAGTGGATTATTGCATTACACATATGTCTGGAGAAGCCGGTGAACAGGTGACACCAGATAGTTGTTGTGGATGAGAAAACTGCGTGAGGTATACGTTTCACAGAACTAGTTGATTTATCAAGTTTCAAATTTAGTCGATTATTTACATAATTATGAAAGGTTATGGTAGTAAATCGAATCTGTTTCTGTATTTATATTTGAATTGCTAATCTGTTTGTATCTTCTTAATTCATATCTGTATATTCGTCTGTTTCTAATTTTGTAACTGTTTGTTGTCGCCCAGGTAATGGACTCAATATCGGTGTCAGCGGACGGCGTCGATGTGGACGACGAGAAACTTTTGTCACAGTTTGTCGTGGGCAACCTGGGCGCCGACGACCACCATCACGGACCCACCGCCGCCGAAGAGTCATCCTCTTCCTCACTGGCCGACGAAAAAGCGCTGCTTGAATCGGTGCTGGCACGCGCCGCCAATAGTGATCAGGTGGCGACACTTGGTGACCAGGTGGCGACACTCGGTGACCAGGTGGCGACACTCGGTGGCCAGGGGAGGACACTTGGTAGCCTTGTGGGGGCACTCAGTGGTCACGTGGCGTCGCCGGCTGCCGGCGATGAGACGCCGGAGGAGACGATGCAGGTGGAGAGGTTGATGGAGTCTATACATAGTGGAAGCAGTAATGATGAACCAAAGGTTGGTTGGAATTTATTCGTTCATTCATTCAGTAGCATGTAACCCGTGCAATGCAATGGTCTAATTAAGAACGTATGTTATTTATTTATTATTTATTCTGATGGCTTTTATCGGCTGAGAGATCCTTTTGGATGTTCTGCCTCACCGTATTACCCAATGTCATTTCCTATCAACACTAAAGTTTATAGGTTACTAGCCGTCAGGCTCGCTTCGCTCGTCATATCCGTGTAGCCAGGGGGCTCCACCTCCTGGACCCCCGACTGGATCGTCCAAAAATGAGATCAGCGGGCTCGCTTTGCTTGCCTGCATTTTTCATTTGAGTATGCTTCATTCCATCAGAAGGTCAAAGTACTTCCTCGCTCGATTCAATCACCGATTAATTTCGATTATTTAGTGCAGGGTGGAAAACTTAGTATCTTTTGGGTTATTTCAAATTCCTTCTAACACAACATTATTACACCCTAGCTTAGCTTCTGTACTAAATTTGAACAATTTCTATTTGTTTGTTCTCGATAAATCTGAGAAAAAAAAAAAACGCTAATTTTGGGCGTATCTTTGACGTTATTCCAAATTCCTTCTAACAAAACATTATCACACCCTAGCTGAGCTCTGTACTAAATTTGAACATTTTCTGTTTTTTTTCTTTCTCGATAAAGCTGAGAAAACTCAGATTTTGGGCGTATCTTTGGAAATTTTACCAAATCCGTTCTTATTGCGCCTCTAAAGGGCCAACTGAACATACCTATCAATTTGAACGTTTTTGGTCCGGTAGATTTTAAGTTCTGCGAGTGAGTGAGTCAGTCAGTCAGTGAGTGCCATTTCGCTTTTATATATATATATATATATATATATATATATATATATATATATATATATATATATATATATATATATATTGGATTCTCTTTGTTTTCTTACTAAAAATTTGCACTTATGTTCTATTAGAACTTATGCACTTGTCCTTATTTCATTAGAACTTATGTTTCCCATCCACATATGCCAAAAAAGTTATTGACTCTTTGAATTTTTCTAATTTTCTTTTGTTGGCTTATGATTTCGTAAGCGTACATTAAGAACTTGACGAACTGAAAACTAAAATCTTGAATAATTGAAAATAGGCCTATAACCATCCTCGGTAAATTAAGAATGTATATGCAAAATGTCAAGTTAATGAGTTGAGTAGTTGAGACGTGATGATGCGTCATTCGTGAATTTCCTATCCCCTACCTGTATAAGCCAGTTCCTTCCTTTATTATATTGTTATGAATGAGGCCAGGTTAGTTGAACGAGAAGACTAATTCGCGGCCAACTATTGGCACGGCAGTTGACAGCTAAACATATCCGAGCTCTCGTCATCTGTTGTGACTAAACAGCTGAACTGGCAAAACCAAGACAGCGCTACTGGCCTACACCGTTCACACGGCGCCAATTGTCGCGACAACTGAGATTCCGAGTGGGGGGGGGGGGCTCGCTGGGTCCAATTGTCTGTCCTCATTCTACTCCCGGAGACAGTTTAATTTCAGGCCAATTGAAGTGTTCAGACGAAGACAGCAATTCCATGCCAGTCAGTTGTCTTCTGCTAATTGGCAATGTGTAAACTAGGTATTACCATAGAGAAACAATAGCTTGGGTAGATATTCATGGTATAGGGCGTTTATGTCGCAACTTTTACTGATATCTCAAGCTGATAGTCCACGTAGTTCTTTCCAGTGAAGCTGTGTGACACTGGTAGTCTCTCATATTGTGCCGTTCATACACTCTTAGTGCTGGTTGCACAACAGCCGGCTAAATTTCAACCATGATTAATGCCACGAGAACCAATCACAAAAGCCGTCTTTTCAAAAACGCCTTCTCTGATTGGTTCTCGTGGAGTTAATCACGGTTAAATTTAACCGGCTGTTGTGCAACCGGACCCTACCCGGTCAAAACAGTAATAATCTACAGTAATCGGCTTGAGATAACAGTAAAAGTTGCGACATAAACGCCCTATACCATGGGATATCTACTTACGATATTGTTTCTCTATGATATTAGAGTTGCAGTACAGTATTGAATGTTTATGAATTGAAATTCAAGTGGGTATATTTTGTTGTTGTGCAGGTGGCAGTTGGCAGCAGTGATGTGAAGGAAGAGGAGGAGGAGAGGGAGGTGGAAGCAATGGAGGTGGACCAGCAGTCGAATCAGCTGATTATAACTGAAACGAGGGGTGCAGCAGCTGATACTGAAACTTTCCTACAACAGGTGAAGATATCTGCCACTTTACTACCTTAGACCAGTTACAGAATAGACACGCCCCATTCATACTGAAAGTCGATGAAGCCAACATCTACTGCCATACCGCCCCATCGTGACGTCAGCATCGGATAGAAAACTTTTCTGTAGAGTTTGTTCACATTGTTTCTATAGCAGATTGTGTCTATTTCAACGGAAGCGCAGCGGGAGTTTATAAACTAGTAGTTCTGTGAACAGTAGACTTCACGCAGTATTCTCATCCTCAAGTACCTGATTGAAACTTTAGACCTTATGGAAATACAGCAATAGACTGGCTCCTCCACACATCTGTGTAATCACTTGTCAGCTGATTTATGATGAATAATTCTATAGTCTGATTTCTACTCTAATATTGGCGTATGAAGGAGGCTCCTTTTTCCTTTTATATTATCCTTGAGATGCAAAATTTCCAAAAACCTTGTTCCTTGTATATACGTCGACGCGCAATTAAAAAAGGAACATACCTGTCAAATTTCATGAAAATCTATAACCATCCTCGGTAAATTAAGAATGTATATGCAAATGTCAAGTTAATGAGTTGAGTAGTTGAGACGTGATGATGCGTCATTCGTGAATTTCTATCCCCTACCTGTATAAGCCAGTTCCTTCCTTTATTATATTGTTATGAATGAGGCCAGGTTAGTTGAACGAGAAGACTAATTCGCGGCCAACTATTGGCACGGCAGTTGACAGCTAAACATATCCGAGCTCTCGTCATCTGTTGTGACTAAACAGCTGAACTGGCAAAACCAAGACAGCGCTACTGGCCTACACCGTTCACACGGCGCCAATTGTCGCGACAACTGAGATTCCGAGTGGGGGGGGGGGGCTCGCTGGGTCCAATTGTCTGTCCTCATTCTACTCCCGGAGACAGTTTAATTTCAGGCCATTGAAGTGTTCAGACGAAGACAGCAATTCCATGCCAGTCAGTTGTCTTCTGCTAATTGGCAATGTGTAAACTAGGTATTACCATAGAGAAACAATAGCTTGGGTAGATATTCATGGTATAGGGCGTTTATGTCGCAACTTTTACTGATATCTCAAGCTGATAGTCCACGTAGTTCTTTCCAGTGAAGCTGTGTGACACTGGTAGTCTCTCATATTGTGCCGTTCATACACTCTTAGTGCTGGTTGCACAACAGCCGTTAAATTTTAACCGTGATTAATGCCACGAGAACCAATCACAGAAGCCGTCTTTTCAAAAACGCCTTCTCTGATTGGTTCTCGTGGAGTTAATCACGGTTAAATTTAACCGGCTGTTGTGCAACCGGACCCTACCCGGTCAAAACAGTAATAATCTACAGTAATCGGCTTGAGATAACAGAAAGTTGCGACATAAACGCCCTATACCATGGGATATCTACTTACGATATTGTTTCTCTATGTATTAGAGTGCAGTACAGTATTGAATGTTTATGAATTGAAATTCAAGTGGTATATTTTGTTGTTGTGCAGGTGGCAGTTGGCAGCAGTGATGTGAAGGAAGAGGAGGAGGAGAGGGAGGTGGAAGCAATGGAGGTGGACCAGCAGTCGAATCAGCTGATTATAACTGAAACGAGGGGTGCAGCAGCTGATACTGAAACTTCCTACAACAGGTGAAGATATCTGCCACTTTACTACCTTAGACCAGTTACAGAATAGACACGCCCCATTCATACTGAAAGTCGATGAAGCCAACATCTACTGCCATACCGCCCCATCGTGACGTCAGCATCGGATAGAAAACTTTTCTGTAGAGTTTGTTCACATTGTTTTCTATAGCAGATTGTGTCTATTTCAACGGAAGCGCAGCGGGAGTTTTAAACTAGTAGTTCTGTGAACAGTAGACTTCACGCAGTATTCTCATCCTCAAGTACCTGATTGAAACTTTAGACCTTATGGAAATACAGCAATAGACTGGCTCCTCCACACATCTGTGTAATCACTTGTCAGCTGATTTATGATGAATAATTCTATAGTCTGATTTTTACTCTAATATTGGCGTATGAAGGAGGCTCCTTTTTCCTTTTGTATTATCCTTGAAATGCAAAATTTCCAAAAACCTTGTATATAAGTCGACGCGCAATTAAAAAAGGAACATACCTGTCAAATTTCATGAAAATCTATTACCGCGTTTCGCCGTAAATGCGCAACATATAAACATTTAAACATTAAGAGAAATGCCAAACCGTCGACTTGAATCTTAGGCCTCACTTCGCTCGGTCAATAATAGTTTACGTCCATCTGAAATAGACACAATCTGAAAGTTTTCTATCCGATGCTGACGTCACGATATGGCGATATGGCAGTAGATGTTGGCTTCAGAGGCTAGACTTCCCAGCGTGTCTATTCTATAACTAGTCTAAGTTTACTACCAAAGTCCTGTTCTATAAGACTATTTTTCCACATTGGAAATTTACATTTCAAACGCACAGTTTTGTACTAGACAGTTCATTACCAACTGCAGTTTTGCTCTGTTTTCAAATCACTCAATTCATGACAACTTGTCATTTACAATTATTCAATAAATCCTTTATGAATCTTTTTTCAAAGATATAGTACCACTAGCCGTCAGGCTCGCTTCGCTCGCCATATCCGTCTAGCCAGGAGGCTTCGCCCCCTGGACCCCCGACTGGATCGTCCAAGAATGAGATCAACAGGCTCGCTTCGCTCGCCTTCATTTGAGCATTTCTACCATATGTTACGACAATTCAGTCGGGGGTCCAGACTAACGTCTGGCTAAACGGATATGGCGAGCGAAGCGAGCCTGACGTCTAGTAATATAATATTCCCAGGATTGAAGTAGCAGTGCCTAATCAATTTTTCCGCGATAAATGCATTTAAATCTTCAACTTGTGCCAACCTAACAAAGTCAACTCAACTTAATGCCAACCTGACAAAATTATTAATTTAGTTGCCAGTTAACAACTGTTTCGAAGAGGTACTCTATCTAGATTATAGTTCTATAGTAACATATGATATGGATATTTCAATTATAATCAAGAGATTGTGAGAAGAAGAATATACATGCTAAAAGACGAACTTTAAACCCTTAAAAACCACCCTTAGAGTTAAAATATCGCCAAAAGATTCTTAGTGCGCCTCTAAAGGGCCAACTGAACATACCTACCAAATTTGAACGTTTTTGGTCGGTAGATTTTTAGTTCTGCGAGTGAGTGAGTTAGTGAGTGAGTGAGTGAGTGAGTGAGTCAGTCAGTGAGTGAGTGCCATTTCGCTTTTATATAATTATATATATATATAATATAGACTATGAGCAGGTGTTACCCGTGCCCCACTAGGGTCCGGTAAAAGCACAAATTGATTGAATTTGGTTTTATGATTCCATGCTGATATTGAAAGTTCAGACACTACATGTCAATGCATTGATTCGTCCAATTTTATTTTATAATTTTGGTTATTTTCTTTATTTTCATATGTTGTTGATTTATTTATACAGACAATATCATTCTCAGCCATGAATGATGGGAGAGGAACAACTGGCTAGAAGCCCAAAACGGTTCCTTCCTAAATTTGGATAGAAATTGACCAAAAAAATCGTCGAATTCATTTTATAATTCCAGGTTTTTTTGTTGTTTCCATAATCACTGTACACCCTCCGACACTGCAAGCTGTTGATTAGTCTATTGTCATTTATTTTATTCATAATTTTGATTATTTTCCTTATTTTCATCTGATGATCAGTTAAATTATTTTATAATCTCGGCTATTTTCCGTTGTTTTCATAACCACTGTAACACCTCCGACACTGCAAGCTGTGGATTCGTCTATTGTCATTTATTTTATTTCATAATTTTGATTATTTCCCTTATTTTCATCTGTTGATCAGTTAAATTTATTTTATAATCTCGGCTATTTTCCGTTGTTTTCATAACACTGTACACCCTCCGACACTGCAAGCTGTGGATTCGTCTATTGTCATTTATTTTATTTCATAATTTTGATTATTTCCCTTATTTTCATCTGTTGATTCTTTGAATCTATTTTATAATTTTCTGTTATTTTCATAACTACTGTACAGCACATGCCCATACACTGCAAGGCATTGATTCTTCCAATTTTATCTAATAATTTTTGCTATTTTCCTCATTTTATGTGTTGATTCGTTGAATTTATTTTATAATTTTGGTAACTTTTCGTCGTTTCCATAACCACTGTACACCCTCAGACACTGCAAGACATTGATTCTTCTAATTTTATTTAATAATTTTGGTTATTTTCTTTATTTTCATGTGTTGATTCTTTTGATTTATTTTATAATTTTGGTTATTTTCTTTATTTTCATGTGTTGATTCTTTTGATTTATTTTATAATTTTGGTTATTTTCTGTTATTTTCATACTTTCACTGTACACCAACCTCAGACACTGCAAGATGATGATGACACAATATCATCTACAACAATCGCTGTCCCAACGACAACAACTTACCAAAGTTTGACGTCACTACAGGCGGCGGCCGACATATTTGGCGACGACGAAGACGACGATGATGACGTCATCAAAGCAGCCGGGATGCAGTCATCAACTGCCGACGACAACGGAAGCCAGCAGACGGTGATGACGGCACTGGTGGGTGGTGGGGGTGTGATAACGGCATCCGGTGGAGGGTATGTGATGACGTCATCGTCATCGGGTGGAGGCCAGCTGATGACGTCATCGGTGGTGAGAGAGGAGGAAGAGCTGACGTCGGTGGAGGATGTGCTGTCGGCATTGCATTCGGAGCTGGATGAGGAGGAGGAGGCTGCGAGAGGAGGAGGAGGAGGAGGTGGGGGAGGAGGAGAGGAGATCAAGAAGGTGGAGGAGAAGTCGAAATGGAAATTGAAAGTGGTGAGTTGTTGAAACTAGAAAATTTTCAAAACTAGAAAGTTTTTCTTTCAAATTCAAATTTATTTCTCAAAAAACATACACAATTATAATAATATAATATTATAACATCTAAAAATAATACAAGATAAATACTATTAAATATATAAAAATACTCTCAAAACGGCAGTATATTTTTTACGTCCATCTATGTTTAAGGAGTAGCCTACAAGGTAAAACCTGTGCTTAGGCCTAAGTTTCAGAAATATATTTATTCAATATAATCATAGAGAAACAATAGCATAATTAGATATCCCATGGTATAGGGCGTTTATGTCGCAACTTTTACTGTTATCCCAAGCCAATTACTGTCGATTTTTACTGTTTTGACCGGGTAAGAGTGTTTGAACGGCACAATATGAGAGACTACCAGCGTCATAAAGCTTCACAGGAAAGAACTACGTGGACTATCAGCTGGAGATAACAGTAAAAGTTGCGACATAAACGCCCTATACCATGGGATATCTACTTACGCTATTGTTTCTCTTTGATATAATCTAAGAAATTACAACCAAATTAAGAACAAAGACTAGTGGAATTTATACACAAAATATAAATTTTTAGATTAGTAAATGATGAGATTAGATAAAAGTTAGTAACACAGAATAATGAATTATTCTATGATGAAAAAACAAAACATAAAAAAGGAACAGTAGTATGTGCCTAGAAGATTTTTTCTTCAGTTTTATTTGATCTTATCCATTCCTCAATCTCGCAATTTTGTTTTTTGCTTCGGCTCGTATTGGCAACAAAATGAGTAGCAACAAAATTTATCAGCCTCTGTGATAAGTAAGTGAATTGTCTTCTACATACATTCAAATCCATCCTGTTTTGATGGAATGTTTTCTGATTTTAAAACCAACTTTCATGAATCTATAATTATTATTATTGAACGAAACTCAAAATTAAATGCTGTAAGTCACCCCGAAGACTTGTGCTACTGCAAATATTGACAACAGGGTAAACAGCTAGATAGAAATTCGATGAGCGCTACTATTCAAAAATATTTGTCAGCCCGGAATCGAACCCAGTACCTCCAAATTAAATGTTGTAATTCACCCCGAAGTCTTCTGCTACTGCAAATATTGACAACAGGGTAAACAGCTAGATGGATATTCGATGAACGCTACTATTCAAAAATTATTTGTCAGCCGGGAATCGAACCCAGTACCTCCAATTGAATGCTGTGAATCACCCCGAAGACTTCTGCTACTGCAAATATTTTATTGGATATTTCCATTTTATTGGATAGTACCTCCCAATTGCCGGTCAGGAATGCTTACCCTTACACCAAACTGACAATCACTGGATAGCAGCGCTAATTTTATACGAAGCCATAGCGGCCAGCCGGTCTACACATGGAGTTTACTGAGATATTGCGATTCCCGGGCTGACAATAATTTTTCAATAGTAGCGCTCATCGAATTTCCATCTAGCTGTTTACCCTGTTGTCAATATTTGCAGTAGCAGAAGTCTTCGGGGTGATTTACAGCAATTAATTTGGAGGTACTGGGTTCGATTCCCGGGCTGACAAATAATTTTTGTATAGTAGCGCTCATCGAATTTCCATCTAGCTGTTTACCCTGTTGTCAATATTTGCAGTAGCAGAAGTCTTCGCGGTGAATTACAGCATTTAATTTGGAGGTACTGGGTTCGATTCCCGGGCTGATAAATAATTTTTGAATAGTAGCGCTCATTGAATTTCCATCTAACTGTTTACCCTGTTGTCAATATTTGCAGTAGCAGAAGTCTTCGGGGTGAATTACAGCATTTAATTTGGAGGTACTGGGTTCGATTCCCGGGCTGATAAATAATTTTTGAATAGTAGCGCTCATTGAATTTCCATCTAACTGTTTACCCTGTTGTCAATATTTGCAGTAGCAGAAGTCTTCGCGGTGAATTACAGCATTTAATTTGGAGGTACTGGGTTCGATTCCCGGGCTGATAAATAATTTTTGAATAGTAGCGCTCATTGAATTTCCATCTAACTGTTTACCCTGTTGTCTATATTTGCAGTAGCAGAAGTCTTCGCGGTGAATTACAGCATTTAATTTGGAGGTACTGGGTTCGATTCCCGGGCTGATAAATAATTTTTGAATAGTAGCGCTCATTGAATTTCCATCTAACTGTTTACCCTGTTGTCAATATTTGCAGTAGCAGAAGTCTTCGCGGTGAATTACAGCATTTAATTTGGAGGTACTGGGTTCGATTCCCGGGCTGATAAATAATTTTTGAATAGTAGCGCTCATTGAATTTCCATCTAGCTGTTTACCCTGTTGTCAATATTTGCAGTAGCAGAAGTCTTCGCGGTGAATTACAGCATTTAATTTGGAGGTACTGGGTTCGATTCCCGGGCTGATAAATAATTTTTGAATAGTAGCGCTCATTGAATTTCCATCTAACTGTTTACCCTGTTGTCTATATTTGCAGTAGCAGAAGTCTTCGGGGTGAATTACAGCATTTAATTTGGAGGTACTGGGTTCGATTCCCGGGCTGATAAATAATTTTTGAATAGTAGCGCTCATTGAATTTCCATCTAGCTGTTTACCCTGTTGTCAATATTTGCAGTAGCAGAAGTCTTCGCGGTGAATTACAGCATTTAATTTGGAGGTACTGGGTTCGATTCCCGGGCTGATAAATAATTTTTGAATAGTAGCGCTCATTGAATTTCCATCTAGCTGTTTACCCTGTTGTCAATATTTGCAGTAGCAGAAGTCTTCGCGGTGAATTACAGCATTTAATTTGGAGGTACTGGGTTCGATTCCCGGGCTGATAAATAATTTTTGAATAGTAGCGCTCATTGAATTTCCATCTAACTGTTTACCCTGTTGTCAATATTTGCAGTAGCAGAAGTCTTCGCGGTGAATTACAGCATTTAATTTGGAGGTACTGGGTTCGATTCCCGGGCTGATAAATAATTTTTGAATAGTAGCGCTCATTGAATTTCCATCTAACTGTTTACCCTGTTGTCAATATTTGCAGTAGCAGAAGTCTTCGCGGTGAATTACAGCATTTAATTTGGAGGTACTGGGTTCGATTCCCGGGCTGATAAATAATTTTTGAATAGTAGCGCTCATTGAATTTCCATCTAACTGTTTACCCTGTTGTCAATATTTGCAGTAGCAGAAGTCTTCGGGGTGAATTACAGCATTTAATTTGGAGGTACTGGGTTCGATTCCCGGGCTGATAAATAATTTTTGAATAGTAGCGCTCATTGAATTTCCATCTAACTGTTTACCCTGTTGTCAATATTTGCAGTAGCAGAAGTCTTCGGGGTGAATTACAGCATTTAATTTGGAGGTACTGGGTTCGATTCCCGGGCTGATAAATAATTTTTGAATAGTAGCGCTCATTGAATTTCCATCTAACTGTTTACCCTGTTGTCAATATTTGCAGTAGCAGAAGTCTTCGCGGTGAATTACAGCATTTAATTTGGAGGTACTGGGTTCGATTCCCGGGCTGATAAATAATTTTTGAATAGTAGCGCTCATTGAATTTCCATCTAGCTGTTTACCCTGTTGTCAATATTTGCAGTAGCAGAAGTCTTCGCGGTGAATTACAGCATTTAATTTGGAGGTACTGGGTTCGATTCCCGGGCTGATAAATAATTTTTGAATAGTAGCGCTCATTGAATTTCCATCTAACTGTTTACCCTGTTGTCAATATTTGCAGTAGCAGAAGTCTTCGCGGTGAATTACAGCATTTAATTTGGAGGTACTGGGTTCGATTCCCGGGCTGATAAATAATTTTTGAATAGTAGCGCTCATTGAATTTCCATCTAGCTGTTTACCCTGTTGTCAATATTTGCAGTAGCAGAAGTCTTCGCGGTGAATTACAGCATTTAATTTGGAGGTACTGGGTTCGATTCCCGGGCTGATAAATAATTTTTGAATAGTAGCGCTCATTGAATTTCCATCTAACTGTTTACCCTGTTGTCTATATTTGCAGTAGCAGAAGTCTTCGGGGTGAATTACAGCATTTAATTTGGAGGTACTGGGTTCGATTCCCGGGCTGATAAATAATTTTTGAATAGTAGCGCTCATTGAATTTCCATCTAACTGTTTACCCTGTTGTCAATATTTGCAGTAGCAGAAGTCTTCGCGGTGAATTACAGCATTTAATTTGGAGGTACTGGGTTCGATTCCCGGGCTGATAAATAATTTTTGAATAGTAGCGCTCATTGAATTTCCATCTAACTGTTTACCCTGTTGTCTATATTTGCAGTAGCAGAAGTCTTCGCGGTGAATTACAGCATTTAATTTGGAGGTACTGGGTTCGATTCCCGGGCTGATAAATAATTTTTGAATAGTAGCGCTCATTGAATTTCCATCTAGCTGTTTACCCTGTTGTCAATATTTGCAGTAGCAGAAGTCTTCGGGGTGAATTACAGCATTTAATTTGGAGGTACTGGGTTCGATTCCCGGGCTGATAAATAATTTTTGAATAGTAGCGCTCATTGAATTTCCATCTAACTGTTTACCCTGTTGTCAATATTTGCAGTAGCAGAAGTCTTCGCGGTGAATTACAGCATTTAATTTGGAGGTACTGGGTTCGATTCCCGGGCTGATAAATAATTTTTGAATAGTAGCGCTCATTGAATTTCCATCTAACTGTTTACCCTGTTGTCAATATTTGCAGTAGCAGAAGTCTTCGGGGTGAATTACAGCATTTAATTTGGAGGTACTGGGTTCGATTCCCGGGCTGATAAATAATTTTTGAATAGTAGCGCTCATTGAATTTCCATCTAACTGTTTACCCTGTTGTCAATATTTGCAGTAGCAGAAGTCTTCGGGGTGAATTACAGCATTTAATTTGGAGGTACTGGGTTCGATTCCCGGGCTGATAAATAATTTTTGAATAGTAGCGCTCATTGAATTTCCATCTAACTGTTTACCCTGTTGTCAATATTTGCAGTAGCAGAAGTCTTCGCGGTGAATTACAGCATTTAATTTGGAGGTACTGGGTTCGATTCCCGGGCTGATAAATAATTTTTGAATAGTAGCGCTCATTGAATTTCCATCTAACTGTTTACCCTGTTGTCAATATTTGCAGTAGCAGAAGTCTTCGGGGTGAATTACAGCATTTAATTTGGAGGTACTGGGTTCGATTCCCGGGCTGATAAATAATTTTTGAATAGTAGCGCTCATTGAATTTCCATCTAACTGTTTACCCTGTTGTCAATATTTGCAGTAGCAGAAGTCTTCGCGGTGAATTACAGCATTTAATTTGGAGGTACTGGGTTCGATTCCCGGGCTGATAAATAATTTTTGAATAGTAGCGCTCATTGAATTTCCATCTAACTGTTTACCCTGTTGTCAATATTTGCAGTAGCAGAAGTCTTCGCGGTGAATTACAGCATTTAATTTGGAGGTACTGGGTTCGATTCCCGGGCTGATAAATAATTTTTGAATAGTAGCGCTCATTGAATTTCCATCTAGCTGTTTACCCTGTTGTCAATATTTGCAGTAGCAGAAGTCTTCGCGGTGAATTACAGCATTTAATTTGGAGGTACTGGGTTCGATTCCCGGGCTGATAAATAATTTTTGAATAGTAGCGCTCATTGAATTTCCATCTAACTGTTTACCCTGTTGTCAATATTTGCAGTAGCAGAAGTCTTCGGGGTGAATTACAGCATTTAATTTGGAGGTACTGGGTTCGATTCCCGGGCTGATAAATAATTTTTGAATAGTAGCGCTCATTGAATTTCCATCTAGCTGTTTACCCTGTTGTCAATATTTGCAGTAGCAGAAGTCTTCGCGGTGAATTACAGCATTTAATTTGGAGGTACTGGGTTCGATTCCCGGGCTGATAAATAATTTTTGAATAGTAGCGCTCATTGAATTTCCATCTAACTGTTTACCCTGTTGTCTATATTTGCAGTAGCAGAAGTCTTCGGGGTGAATTACAGCATTTAATTTGGAGGTACTGGGTTCGATTCCCGGGCTGATAAATAATTTTTGAATAGTAGCGCTCATTGAATTTCCATCTAACTGTTTACCCTGTTGTCAATATTTGCAGTAGCAGAAGTCTTCGCGGTGAATTACAGCATTTAATTTGGAGGTACTGGGTTCGATTCCCGGGCTGATAAATAATTTTTGAATAGTAGCGCTCATTGAATTTCCATCTAACTGTTTACCCTGTTGTCTATATTTGCAGTAGCAGAAGTCTTCGGGGTGAATTACAGCATTTAATTTGGAGGTACTGGGTTCGATTCCCGGGCTGATAAATAATTTTTGAATAGTAGCGCTCATTGAATTTCCATCTAACTGTTTACCCTGTTGTCTATATTTGCAGTAGCAGAAGTCTTCGGGGTGAATTACAGCATTTAATTTGGAGGTACTGGGTTCGATTCCCGGGCTGATAAATAATTTTTGAATAGTAGCGCTCATTGAATTTCCATCTAACTGTTTACCCTGTTGTCAATATTTGCAGTAGCAGAAGTCTTCGGGGTGAATTACAGCATTTAATTTGGAGGTACTGGGTTCGATTCCCGGGCTGATAAATAATTTTTGAATAGTAGCGCTCATTGAATTTCCATCTAACTGTTTACCCTGTTGTCAATATTTGCAGTAGCAGAAGTCTTCGGGGTGAATTACAGCATTTAATTTGGAGGTACTGGGTTCGATTCCCGGGCTGATAAATAATTTTTGAATAGTAGCGCTCATTGAATTTCCATCTAACTGTTTACCCTGTTGTCTATATTTGCAGTAGCAGAAGTCTTCGCGGTGAATTACAGCATTTAATTTGGAGGTACTGGGTTCGATTCCCGGGCTGATAAATAATTTTTGAATAGTAGCGCTCATTGAATTTCCATCTAACTGTTTACCCTGTTGTCAATATTTGCAGTAGCAGAAGTCTTCGGGGTGAATTACAGCATTTAATTTGGAGGTACTGGGTTCGATTCCCGGGCTGATAAATAATTTTTGAATAGTAGCGCTCATTGAATTTCCATCTAACTGTTTACCCTGTTGTCAATATTTGCAGTAGCAGAAGTCTTCGGGGTGAATTACAGCATTTAATTTGGAGGTACTGGGTTCGATTCCCGGGCTGATAAATAATTTTTGAATAGTAGCGCTCATTGAATTTCCATCTAACTGTTTACCCTGTTGTCTATATTTGCAGTAGCAGAAGTCTTCGGGGTGAATTACAGCATTTAATTTGGAGGTACTGGGTTCGATTCCCGGGCTGATAAATAATTTTTGAATAGTAGCGCTCATTGAATTTCCATCTAACTGTTTACCCTGTTGTCAATATTTGCAGTAGCAGAAGTCTTCGGGGTGAATTACAGCATTTAATTTGGAGGTACTGGGTTCGATTCCCGGGCTGATAAATAATTTTTGAATAGTAGCGCTCATTGAATTTCCATCTAACTGTTTACCCTGTTGTCTATATTTGCAGTAGCAGAAGTCTTCGCGGTGAATTACAGCATTTAATTTGGAGGTACTGGGTTCGATTCCCGGGCTGATAAATAATTTTTGAATAGTAGCGCTCATTGAATTTCCATCTAACTGTTTACCCTGTTGTCAATATTTGCAGTAGCAGAAGTCTTCGCGGTGAATTACAGCATTTAATTTGGAGGTACTGGGTTCGATTCCCGGGCTGATAAATAATTTTTGAATAGTAGCGCTCATTGAATTTCCATCTAACTGTTTACCCTGTTGTCAATATTTGCAGTAGCAGAAGTCTTCGCGGTGAATTACAGCATTTAATTTGGAGGTACTGGGTTCGATTCCCGGGCTGATAAATAATTTTTGAATAGTAGCGCTCATCGAATTTCCATCTAGCTGTTTACCCTGTTGTCAATATTTGCAGTAGCAGAAGTCTTCGGGGTGAATTACAGCATTTAATTTGGAGGTACTGGGTTCGATTCCCGGGCTGATAAATAATTTTTGAATAGTAGCGCTCATTGAATTTCCATCTAACTGTTTACCCTGTTGTCAATATTTGCAGTAGCAGAAGTCTTCGGGGTGAATTACAGCATTTAATTTGGAGGTACTGGGTTCGATTCCCGGGCTGATAAATAATTTTTGAATAGTAGCGCTCATCGAATTTCCATCTAGCTGTTTACCCTGTTGTCAATATTTGCAGTAGCAGAAGTCTTCGCGGTGAATTACAGCATTTAATTTGGAGGTACTGGGTTCGATTCCCGGGCTGATAAATAATTTTTGAATAGTAGCGCTCATCGAATTTCCATCTAGCTGTTTACCCTGTTGTCAATATTTGCAGTAGCAGAAGTCTTCGGGGTGAATTACAGCATTTAATTTGGAGGTACTGGGTTCGATTCCCGGGCTGATAAATAATTTTTGAATAGTAGCGCTCATTGAATTTCCATCTAGCTGTTTACCCTGTTGTCAATATTTGCAGTAGCAGAAGTCTTCGGGGTGAATTACAGCATTTAATTTGGAGGTACTGGGTTCGATTCCCGGGCTGACAAATAATTTTTGAATAGTAGCGCTCATTGAATTTCCATCTAGCTGTTTACCCTGTTGTCTATATTTGCAGTAGCAGAAGTCTTCGGGGTGAATTACAGCATTTAATTTGGAGGTACTGGGTTCGATTCCCGGGCTGATAAATAATTTTTGAATAGTAGCGCTCATTGAATTTCCATCTAACTGTTTACCCTGTTGTCAATATTTGCAGTAGCAGAAGTCTTCGCGGTGAATTACAGCATTTAATTTGGAGGTACTGGGTTCGATTCCCGGGCTGATAAATAATTTTTGAATAGTAGCGCTCATTGAATTTCCATCTAGCTGTTTACCCTGTTGTCTATATTTGCAGTAGCAGAAGTCTTCGGGGTGAATTACAGCATTTAATTTGGAGGTACTGGGTTCGATTCCCGGGCTGATAAATAATTTTTGAATAGTAGCGCTCATTGAATTTCCATCTAACTGTTTACCCTGTTGTCAATATTTGCAGTAGCAGAAGTCTTCGCGGTGAATTACAGCATTTAATTTGGAGGTACTGGGTTCGATTCCCGGGCTGATAAATAATTTTTGAATAGTAGCGCTCATTGAATTTCCATCTAACTGTTTACCCTGTTGTCAATATTTGCAGTAGCAGAAGTCTTCGGGGTGAATTACAGCATTTAATTTGGAGGTACTGGGTTCGATTCCCGGGCTGATAAATAATTTTTGAATAGTAGCGCTCATTGAATTTCCATCTAACTGTTTACCCTGTTGTCAATATTTGCAGTAGCAGAAGTCTTCGGGGTGAATTACAGCATTTAATTTGGAGGTACTGGGTTCGATTCCCGGGCTGATAAATAATTTTTGAATAGTAGCGCTCATTGAATTTCCATCTAACTGTTTACCCTGTTGTCAATATTTGCAGTAGCAGAAGTCTTCGGGGTGAATTACAGCATTTAATTTGGAGGTACTGGGTTCGATTCCCGGGCTGATAAATAATTTTTGAATAGTAGCGCTCATTGAATTTCCATCTAACTGTTTACCCTGTTGTCAATATTTGCAGTAGCAGAAGTCTTCGCGGTGAATTACAGCATTTAATTTGGAGGTACTGGGTTCGATTCCCGGGCTGATAAATAATTTTTGAATAGTAGCGCTCATTGAATTTCCATCTAACTGTTTACCCTGTTGTCTATATTTGCAGTAGCAGAAGTCTTCGCGGTGAATTACAGCATTTAATTTGGAGGTACTGGGTTCGATTCCCGGGCTGATAAATAATTTTTGAATAGTAGCGCTCATTGAATTTCCATCTAACTGTTTACCCTGTTGTCAATATTTGCAGTAGCAGAAGTCTTCGCGGTGAATTACAGCATTTAATTTGGAGGTACTGGGTTCGATTCCCGGGCTGATAAATAATTTTTGAATAGTAGCGCTCATTGAATTTCCATCTAACTGTTTACCCTGTTGTCAATATTTGCAGTAGCAGAAGTCTTCGCGGTGAATTACAGCATTTAATTTGGAGGTACTGGGTTCGATTCCCGGGCTGATAAATAATTTTTGAATAGTAGCGCTCATTGAATTTCCATCTAACTGTTTACCCTGTTGTCAATATTTGCAGTAGCAGAAGTCTTCGCGGTGAATTACAGCATTTAATTTGGAGGTACTGGGTTCGATTCCCGGGCTGATAAATAATTTTTGAATAGTAGCGCTCATTGAATTTCCATCTAACTGTTTACCCTGTTGTCAATATTTGCAGTAGCAGAAGTCTTCGCGGTGAATTACAGCATTTAATTTGGAGGTACTGGGTTCGATTCCCGGGCTGATAAATAATTTTTGAATAGTAGCGCTCATTGAATTTCCATCTAACTGTTTACCCTGTTGTCTATATTTGCAGTAGCAGAAGTCTTCGCGGTGAATTACAGCATTTAATTTGGAGGTACTGGGTTCGATTCCCGGGCTGATAAATAATTTTTGAATAGTAGCGCTCATTGAATTTCCATCTAACTGTTTACCCTGTTGTCAATATTTGCAGTAGCAGAAGTCTTCGGGGTGAATTACAGCATTTAATTTGGAGGTACTGGGTTCGATTCCCGGGCTGATAAATAATTTTTGAATAGTAGCGCTCATTGAATTTCCATCTAACTGTTTACCCTGTTGTCAATATTTGCAGTAGCAGAAGTCTTCGCGGTGAATTACAGCATTTAATTTGGAGGTACTGGGTTCGATTCCCGGGCTGATAAATAATTTTTGAATAGTAGCGCTCATTGAATTTCCATCTAACTGTTTACCCTGTTGTCAATATTTGCAGTAGCAGAAGTCTTCGGGGTGAATTACAGCATTTAATTTGGAGGTACTGGGTTCGATTCCCGGGCTGATAAATAATTTTTGAATAGTAGCGCTCATTGAATTTCCATCTAACTGTTTACCCTGTTGTCAATATTTGCAGTAGCAGAAGTCTTCGGGGTGAATTACAGCATTTAATTTGGAGGTACTGGGTTCGATTCCCGGGCTGATAAATAATTTTTGAATAGTAGCGCTCATTGAATTTCCATCTAACTGTTTACCCTGTTGTCAATATTTGCAGTAGCAGAAGTCTTCGCGGTGAATTACAGCATTTAATTTGGAGGTACTGGGTTCGATTCCCGGGCTGATAAATAATTTTTGAATAGTAGCGCTCATTGAATTTCCATCTAACTGTTTACCCTGTTGTCTATATTTGCAGTAGCAGAAGTCTTCGGGGTGAATTACAGCATTTAATTTGGAGGTACTGGGTTCGATTCCCGGGCTGATAAATAATTTTTGAATAGTAGCGCTCATTGAATTTCCATCTAACTGTTTACCCTGTTGTCTATATTTGCAGTAGCAGAAGTCTTCGCGGTGAATTACAGCATTTAATTTGGAGGTACTGGGTTCGATTCCCGGGCTGATAAATAATTTTTGAATAGTAGCGCTCATTGAATTTCCATCTAACTGTTTACCCTGTTGTCTATATTTGCAGTAGCAGAAGTCTTCGGGGTGAATTACAGCATTTAATTTGGAGGTACTGGGTTCGATTCCCGGGCTGATAAATAATTTTTGAATAGTAGCGCTCATTGAATTTCCATCTAACTGTTTACCCTGTTGTCAATATTTGCAGTAGCAGAAGTCTTCGGGGTGAATTACAGCATTTAATTTGGAGGTACTGGGTTCGATTCCCGGGCTGATAAATAATTTTTGAATAGTAGCGCTCATTGAATTTCCATCTAGCTGTTTACCCTGTTGTCTATATTTGCAGTAGCAGAAGTCTTCGGGGTGAATTACAGCATTTAATTTGGAGGTACTGGGTTCGATTCCCGGGCTGATAAATAATTTTTGAATAGTAGCGCTCATTGAATTTCCATCTAACTGTTTACCCTGTTGTCTATATTTGCAGTAGCAGAAGTCTTCGGGGTGAATTACAGCATTTAATTTGGAGGTACTGGGTTCGATTCCCGGGCTGATAAATAATTTTTGAATAGTAGCGCTCATTGAATTTCCATCTAGCTGTTTACCCTGTTGTCTATATTTGCAGTAGCAGAAGTCTTCGGGGTGAATTACAGCATTTAATTTGGAGGTACTGGGTTCGATTCCCGGGCTGATAAATAATTTTTGAATAGTAGCGCTCATTGAATTTCCATCTAACTGTTTACCCTGTTGTCAATATTTGCAGTAGCAGAAGTCTTCGCGGTGAATTACAGCATTTAATTTGGAGGTACTGGGTTCGATTCCCGGGCTGATAAATAATTTTTGAATAGTAGCGCTCATTGAATTTCCATCTAACTGTTTACCCTGTTGTCAATATTTGCAGTAGCAGAAGTCTTCGGGGTGAATTACAGCATTTAATTTGGAGGTACTGGGTTCGATTCCCGGGCTGATAAATAATTTTTGAATAGTAGCGCTCATTGAATTTCCATCTAACTGTTTACCCTGTTGTCAATATTTGCAGTAGCAGAAGTCTTCGCGGTGAATTACAGCATTTAATTTGGAGGTACTGGGTTCGATTCCCGGGCTGATAAATAATTTTTGAATAGTAGCGCTCATTGAATTTCCATCTAACTGTTTACCCTGTTGTCTATATTTGCAGTAGCAGAAGTCTTCGCGGTGAATTACAGCATTTAATTTGGAGGTACTGGGTTCGATTCCCGGGCTGATAAATAATTTTTGAATAGTAGCGCTCATTGAATTTCCATCTAACTGTTTACCCTGTTGTCAATATTTGCAGTAGCAGAAGTCTTCGGGGTGAATTACAGCATTTAATTTGGAGGTACTGGGTTCGATTCCCGGGCTGATAAATAATTTTTGAATAGTAGCGCTCATTGAATTTCCATCTAACTGTTTACCCTGTTGTCAATATTTGCAGTAGCAGAAGTCTTCGGGGTGAATTACAGCATTTAATTTGGAGGTACTGGGTTCGATTCCCGGGCTGATAAATAATTTTTGAATAGTAGCGCTCATTGAATTTCCATCTAACTGTTTACCCTGTTGTCTATATTTGCAGTAGCAGAAGTCTTCGGGGTGAATTACAGCATTTAATTTGGAGGTACTGGGTTCGATTCCCGGGCTGATAAATAATTTTTGAATAGTAGCGCTCATTGAATTTCCATCTAACTGTTTACCCTGTTGTCAATATTTGCAGTAGCAGAAGTCTTCGGGGTGAATTACAGCATTTAATTTGGAGGTACTGGGTTCGATTCCCGGGCTGATAAATAATTTTTGAATAGTAGCGCTCATTGAATTTCCATCTAACTGTTTACCCTGTTGTCTATATTTGCAGTAGCAGAAGTCTTCGGGGTGAATTACAGCATTTAATTTGGAGGTACTGGGTTCGATTCCCGGGCTGATAAATAATTTTTGAATAGTAGCGCTCATTGAATTTCCATCTAACTGTTTACCCTGTTGTCTATATTTGCAGTAGCAGAAGTCTTCGCGGTGAATTACAGCATTTAATTTGGAGGTACTGGGTTCGATTCCCGGGCTGATAAATAATTTTTGAATAGTAGCGCTCATTGAATTTCCATCTAACTGTTTACCCTGTTGTCAATATTTGCAGTAGCAGAAGTCTTCGGGGTGAATTACAGCATTTAATTTGGAGGTACTGGGTTCGATTCCCGGGCTGATAAATAATTTTTGAATAGTAGCGCTCATTGAATTTCCATCTAACTGTTTACCCTGTTGTCTATATTTGCAGTAGCAGAAGTCTTCGGGGTGAATTACAGCATTTAATTTGGAGGTACTGGGTTCGATTCCCGGGCTGATAAATAATTTTTGAATAGTAGCGCTCATTGAATTTCCATCTAACTGTTTACCCTGTTGTCAATATTTGCAGTAGCAGAAGTCTTCGCGGTGAATTACAGCATTTAATTTGGAGGTACTGGGTTCGATTCCCGGGCTGATAAATAATTTTTGAATAGTAGCGCTCATTGAATTTCCATCTAACTGTTTACCCTGTTGTCAATATTTGCAGTAGCAGAAGTCTTCGCGGTGAATTACAGCATTTAATTTGGAGGTACTGGGTTCGATTCCCGGGCTGATAAATAATTTTTGAATAGTAGCGCTCATTGAATTTCCATCTAACTGTTTACCCTGTTGTCTATATTTGCAGTAGCAGAAGTCTTCGCGGTGAATTACAGCATTTAATTTGGAGGTACTGGGTTCGATTCCCGGGCTGATAAATAATTTTTGAATAGTAGCGCTCATTGAATTTCCATCTAACTGTTTACCCTGTTGTCAATATTTGCAGTAGCAGAAGTCTTCGCGGTGAATTACAGCATTTAATTTGGAGGTACTGGGTTCGATTCCCGGGCTGATAAATAATTTTTGAATAGTAGCGCTCATTGAATTTCCATCTAACTGTTTACCCTGTTGTCTATATTTGCAGTAGCAGAAGTCTTCGCGGTGAATTACAGCATTTAATTTGGAGGTACTGGGTTCGATTCCCGGGCTGATAAATAATTTTTGAATAGTAGCGCTCATTGAATTTCCATCTAACTGTTTACCCTGTTGTCAATATTTGCAGTAGCAGAAGTCTTCGCGGTGAATTACAGCATTTAATTTGGAGGTACTGGGTTCGATTCCCGGGCTGATAAATAATTTTTGAATAGTAGCGCTCATTGAATTTCCATCTAACTGTTTACCCTGTTGTCAATATTTGCAGTAGCAGAAGTCTTCGCGGTGAATTACAGCATTTAATTTGGAGGTACTGGGTTCGATTCCCGGGCTGATAAATAATTTTTGAATAGTAGCGCTCATTGAATTTCCATCTAACTGTTTACCCTGTTGTCAATATTTGCAGTAGCAGAAGTCTTCGCGGTGAATTACAGCATTTAATTTGGAGGTACTGGGTTCGATTCCCGGGCTGATAAATAATTTTTGAATAGTAGCGCTCATTGAATTTCCATCTAACTGTTTACCCTGTTGTCAATATTTGCAGTAGCAGAAGTCTTCGCGGTGAATTACAGCATTTAATTTGGAGGTACTGGGTTCGATTCCCGGGCTGATAAATAATTTTTGAATAGTAGCGCTCATTGAATTTCCATCTAACTGTTTACCCTGTTGTCAATATTTGCAGTAGCAGAAGTCTTCGCGGTGAATTACAGCATTTAATTTGGAGGTACTGGGTTCGATTCCCGGGCTGATAAATAATTTTTGAATAGTAGCGCTCATTGAATTTCCATCTAACTGTTTACCCTGTTGTCTATATTTGCAGTAGCAGAAGTCTTCGGGGTGAATTACAGCATTTAATTTGGAGGTACTGGGTTCGATTCCCGGGCTGATAAATAATTTTTGAATAGTAGCGCTCATTGAATTTCCATCTAACTGTTTACCCTGTTGTCAATATTTGCAGTAGCAGAAGTCTTCGGGGTGAATTACAGCATTTAATTTGGAGGTACTGGGTTCGATTCCCGGGCTGATAAATAATTTTTGAATAGTAGCGCTCATTGAATTTCCATCTAACTGTTTACCCTGTTGTCTATATTTGCAGTAGCAGAAGTCTTCGGGGTGAATTACAGCATTTAATTTGGAGGTACTGGGTTCGATTCCCGGGCTGATAAATAATTTTTGAATAGTAGCGCTCATTGAATTTCCATCTAACTGTTTACCCTGTTGTCTATATTTGCAGTAGCAGAAGTCTTCGGGGTGAATTACAGCATTTAATTTGGAGGTACTGGGTTCGATTCCCGGGCTGATAAATAATTTTTGAATAGTAGCGCTCATTGAATTTCCATCTAACTGTTTACCCTGTTGTCAATATTTGCAGTAGCAGAAGTCTTCGGGGTGAATTACAGCATTTAATTTGGAGGTACTGGGTTCGATTCCCGGGCTGATAAATAATTTTTGAATAGTAGCGCTCATTGAATTTCCATCTAACTGTTTACCCTGTTGTCTATATTTGCAGTAGCAGAAGTCTTCGCGGTGAATTACAGCATTTAATTTGGAGGTACTGGGTTCGATTCCCGGGCTGATAAATAATTTTTGAATAGTAGCGCTCATTGAATTTCCATCTAACTGTTTACCCTGTTGTCAATATTTGCAGTAGCAGAAGTCTTCGCGGTGAATTACAGCATTTAATTTGGAGGTACTGGGTTCGATTCCCGGGCTGATAAATAATTTTTGAATAGTAGCGCTCATTGAATTTCCATCTAGCTGTTTACCCTGTTGTCAATATTTGCAGTAGCAGAAGTCTTCGCGGTGAATTACAGCATTTAATTTGGAGGTACTGGGTTCGATTCCCGGGCTGATAAATAATTTTTGAATAGTAGCGCTCATTGAATTTCCATCTAACTGTTTACCCTGTTGTCTATATTTGCAGTAGCAGAAGTCTTCGGGGTGAATTACAGCATTTAATTTGGAGGTACTGGGTTCGATTCCCGGGCTGATAAATAATTTTTGAATAGTAGCGCTCATTGAATTTCCATCTAGCTGTTTACCCTGTTGTCTATATTTGCAGTAGCAGAAGTCTTCGGGGTGAATTACAGCATTTAATTTGGAGGTACTGGGTTCGATTCCCGGGCTGATAAATAATTTTTGAATAGTAGCGCTCATTGAATTTCCATCTAACTGTTTACCCTGTTGTCAATATTTGCAGTAGCAGAAGTCTTCGGGGTGAATTACAGCATTTAATTTGGAGGTACTGGGTTCGATTCCCGGGCTGATAAATAATTTTTGAATAGTAGCGCTCATTGAATTTCCATCTAGCTGTTTACCCTGTTGTCTATATTTGCAGTAGCAGAAGTCTTCGCGGTGAATTACAGCATTTAATTTGGAGGTACTGGGTTCGATTCCCGGGCTGATAAATAATTTTTGAATAGTAGCGCTCATTGAATTTCCATCTAACTGTTTACCCTGTTGTCAATATTTGCAGTAGCAGAAGTCTTCGCGGTGAATTACAGCATTTAATTTGGAGGTACTGGGTTCGATTCCCGGGCTGATAAATAATTTTTGAATAGTAGCGCTCATTGAATTTCCATCTAACTGTTTACCCTGTTGTCAATATTTGCAGTAGCAGAAGTCTTCGCGGTGAATTACAGCATTTAATTTGGAGGTACTGGGTTCGATTCCCGGGCTGATAAATAATTTTTGAATAGTAGCGCTCATTGAATTTCCATCTAACTGTTTACCCTGTTGTCAATATTTGCAGTAGCAGAAGTCTTCGCGGTGAATTACAGCATTTAATTTGGAGGTACTGGGTTCGATTCCCGGGCTGATAAATAATTTTTGAATAGTAGCGCTCATTGAATTTCCATCTAACTGTTTACCCTGTTGTCAATATTTGCAGTAGCAGAAGTCTTCGGGGTGAATTACAGCATTTAATTTGGAGGTACTGGGTTCGATTCCCGGGCTGATAAATAATTTTTGAATAGTAGCGCTCATTGAATTTCCATCTAACTGTTTACCCTGTTGTCTATATTTGCAGTAGCAGAAGTCTTCGGGGTGAATTACAGCATTTAATTTGGAGGTACTGGGTTCGATTCCCGGGCTGATAAATAATTTTTGAATAGTAGCGCTCATTGAATTTCCATCTAACTGTTTACCCTGTTGTCTATATTTGCAGTAGCAGAAGTCTTCGCGGTGAATTACAGCATTTAATTTGGAGGTACTGGGTTCGATTCCCGGGCTGATAAATAATTTTTGAATAGTAGCGCTCATTGAATTTCCATCTAGCTGTTTACCCTGTTGTCAATATTTGCAGTAGCAGAAGTCTTCGGGGTGATTTACAGCATTCAATTTGGATTTTCGTTCAATAACAATTATTATTATTAATTCATTAGCATTTGAATAATTGCAATATCTCAGTAACTTTAATCTATGTTCTATGAATCTGTTGGACATTATAACGGTAGTATTATATGGCTTTTTGTTGGTGGGTTTTCACTTGGTAGACATTAAAGATATATTTCTCTTGTAATACATTAATTTCTCTTGTAATACATTAATTTCTCTTGTAATACATTAATTTCTCTTGTAATATCTTGATTGTATTAGTGAACACAATTTTTATGTAGGCTAATCTTTTTCCGTTTTGCAGGAACAACAGCGGCAGCAGCAGGCACAAGTCACAAAGCCGGCTAAACCATCCTCAGACGGCGCCAGCGGTCCGATGTACAAGTGCTTTGTGAGCGGCTGCAAGTCGACTACTAGCTCTGCAGCGGGGAGCGGCGCAACTAGCGGTGGGAAGTCGGTGACTACTAGCGCTGGAGCGGGGAGCGGCGCAACTAGCGGTGGGAAGTCGGTGACTACTAGCGCTGGAGCTGGCAGTGGCGCAACTAGCGGTGGTGAGATGCGGTTCTTCAAGCCGCCGCCGAATCCGTTGATATTCAAGCGGTGGGCGCGCAACTTGTGCCAGGGATCGCAACAGTTGGCATATACGGCGCTCATCTGCGAACTGCATTTTCGGCCGCAAGATATCAGGGAGGTCAGTCAGTCCATGCAGAATATCATAGAAAAAAGATACAATAAGAAGATATCTCCCAAAGTTTAAACTAATAAAAAATTGTAGGACCCTTTATTAAAACTTTGAAATATTTCAACGACTAGTTGACCATAGGTCATTTTCAAGTTCTTAGGTACTACAAGTTTTTGTATTGTTTTCATTAATTGACTATAATTGTTTTCATAATTAATAAATAGTGAAAATAATGATTAATTACTGTCTTTTTGTTCAGGTATTTGTTAACGGCAAAAAGAATTGGGTATTGACCGAGGGTGCCCTGCCCAAACCGTCTACAGCGTCGGCACTGGCAGCAGCGGCTGCACAAGCTGGCAACGCCGCTGCTGCGGCGATGAACTCCAGGCCACCAGGTGGCAAACGACCGGTCGGCCGGCCGAGTGGCCTGTACAGGCAACAGCAGTTCGAGGCCCTCCAAGCCGCACAGGCCAGGGCTAACAAGCTGCAACGGGAGAAACTCAGTCAAGGTAGGAGGCAATAATACAGTATCAAAACACATGATACAGTATCATCTCAACTTGATACACAACACCATAATTTGATACGAAACTTGCAAACTTATCTTCTTAGGTATGATGATAAGGTATCTCTATGACCACGCATGATACAACTTTATACACAACACCATAATTTGATACGAAACTTGCAAACTTATCTTCTTAGGTATGATGATAAGGTATCTCTATGACCACGCATGATACAACTTTATACACAACACCATAATTTGATACGAAACTTGCAAACTTATCTTCTTAGGTATGATGATAAGGTATCTCTATGACCACGCATGATACAGTATCATCTCAACTTGATACACAGCACCATAATTTGATACGAAACTTGCAAACTTATCTTCTTAGGTATGATGATAAGGTATCTCTATGACCACGCATGATACAGTATCATCTCAACTTGATACACAGCACCATAATTTGATACGAAACTTGCAAACTTATCTTCTTAGGTATGATGATAAGGTATCTCTATGACCACGCATGATACAGTATCAACTCAACTTTATACACAACACCATAATTTGATACGAAACTTGCAAACTTATCTTCTTAGGTATGATGATAAGGTATCTCTATGACCACGCATGATACAACTTTATACACAACACCATAATTTGATACGAAACTTGCAAACTTATCTTCTTAGGTATGATGATAAGGTATCTCTATGACCACGCATGATACAACTTTATACACAACACCATAATTTGATACGAAACTTGCAAACTTATCTTCTTAGGTATGATGATAAGGTATCTCTATGACCACGCATGATACAGTATCATCTCAACTTGATACACAGCACCATAATTTGATACGAAACTTGCAAACTTATCTTCTTAGGTATGATGATAAGGTATCTCTATGACCACGCATGATACAACTTTATACACAACACCATAATTTGATACGAAACTTGCAAACTTATCTTCTTAGGTATGATGATAAGGTATCTCTATGACCACGCATGATACAGTATCATCTCAACTTGATACACAGCACCATAATTTGATACGAAACTTGCAAACTTATCTTCTTAGGTATGATGATAAGGTATCTCTATGACCACGCATGATACAGTATCATCTCAACTTGATACACAACACCATAATTCATTTCATTTATTGCCAATTAGAATATTCAAAACATATTACAAAATCTTTATAATATGACATATCATTTAAAATATAAATAAATAAGCATAATTACTCATACATATACTTGAATAAAATTGAAATAGAATATAAAATCTAGGCATCACCAGCAAAAAGAAAATCTTTGCCCGCTGGTGAGAGTTGCAAAACAGTAAAAGAAAAACCTAGTATTTCGAAATAATGCAGAAAGTTAAATTTAACTAATAATTACAAAATTTTATAACAGCAGAATCATAAAAAATCAAACAAATATTGTGCAATAATTCGATACAATACTTGCAAACTTTGAATGAATTCTACAAACCATGGCATATCTTGTTATTGTTTATCTATGTATAAATAATATAATAAAGGAAAGAATTGTCTTATACACATAGGGGATATGAAATTAGGGTAACCGTGTTCAACTTTGGATCGGACGAATCTGCCGGCCAAACATGGTGCCGTGCTACCAATTTTTCCTAAATCGGTTGGATAGCATTTCACACCTATTAACCTAAGGATAGTTATCGGCTCCAATGTAATAGATTCTTGATAAACTATGAATGGATCTATCGCCTATGAATGAGAAATCCAGTTTTTAGAGCAAATGAACTTATAATCTTCAGAAGAATTTTGGCAATATACTTCACAAATACACAAAGAACAATATCTTACACACTCAAGCATCTAAAGTCACTACGAGCTAAATACTTATCCAGTTTATATAGTTGAAAACACAATGGCTATTGGCTTGTATACACAATAAACAATATACAGACAAAATAGAACACTATAAACTGTTTAAAACTCAATTTAAAACATTAATAAATTCACTTAAACAGAAAAATATTCAGAGAGCACAAATTACAACACACATAGCCAGCCATAAGTTTTAGAGAGAAGGCACAGGAAAAACCTAGCTACCAGGAACAGAGCAAAGCTTCTTCAGTGTCGATGTTACGGACACGTCACCAAAAAAATTATAAATTACAAGTTTAGAATTCACATTTTATATTTGTTCTCAATAAAACTTTATTTTGAAACTATTATTTTAAATTTTTATATATCATCTCTATTTAAATAAACCATTTATCTGTTAATTCTGTCAACCCAGCCTCGGTGACACCATGGAATATGCAACACAATCATTTACGATAATAAATTCTCAGTCAAAAAGTTGTCCGTAATCGATTACTCTGATATTTACTATAAAGTATAAAACTCTCGAATTGAAGATTCGATTCCAATCGAGAAAAAATGTAATATTACAATGGTCGTCCATTGGAACCGTTTTCGTCAGTCTAGTTGAGTAGTTGGCTGGTTGCCAGAAAGTGAAGTGGCAAGCTAGTTAGTAGGCAAAGTCATTCTTCTGTGTGTGTTTACTCACAAACATAATAAAAAAAGATTTATGAATCAATACAAGTTCAAAAAATCTGGTGTGGCGCACTCACACAACTTTCCTTGCCGTTATGAGAATGATCACCTGACGCTAGTGTTCTCGCGCATCTCAAGTCTACTATTCAAAGATTTGAGCCAGCTGGTGACAGGGCAATAACGCTGGAGACACACATGAGGTCTGCTATCTCTCCATAGTGAATGATTTGATAGAATCAACAGTTGCCAACAGTTTGCGATTGGATAATCACATTTTCTCGAATTTCGAGCTTATTTTCAATTTTAGGTGAAAATGTTGCTGAACATTAATTGTAGAGATTTTCATGCTCAATCTTTTCCACTCCAAATTTTATGTTTAAATTGTATATGAAGCCTGATAATTGGGAATCTAATATCAAACTTTGCATAGATGGGGCGGAGCTCCTGAAATTTTTACAGATATGGGACTTGTATCAGTTGATAGAGCTTATCAATAACTATTTAGGTATGAATTAAATCAAAATCGTTGGAGCCGTTTTTGAGAAAATCGCGAAAAACCCTGTTTATGACAACATTTTCGCCATTTTAGCCGCCATCTTGAATTGCATTTGATCGAAATTGTTCGTGTCGGATCCTTATATTGTAAGGACTCTACGTTCCAAATTTCAAGTCATTCCGTTGAATGGGTGATGAGATATCGTGTACACAGACACTCATACACACACACACACACCACACACACACACACACACACACACACACACACACACACACACACACACACACACACACCACACACACACACACACACACACACACATATATATATATATATATATATATATATATATATATATATATATATATATATATATATACAGACCAATACCCAAAAACCACTTTTTGGACTCAGGGGACCTTGAAACGTATAGAATTTAGAAATTGGGGTACCTTAATTTTTTTCGGTAAGCAATACTTTCCTTACCTATGGTAATAGGGCAAGCAAAGTAAAAACAAAAACAAACAAGACTGTGAAACAATGTTGAGGTTAGGATGATGTTGTCTCAGCTCGAATTCGGACGGATAGAGCCGGAAAATCCCATTCAATTCGGATCGAAAACTTGATCGGCCGGAGACAGCCGTGCACGGACGTATGAACCTGTTGCAAAGGACGAGCATCTATAGCTTTCTTTGTTGGGGGATCGTTCGGTTGTTTTCGGCCGATGCTAGTTCGGACGAAATCGGTTCAATTGGACGGCCCACCTAACCCTGATCAATCTGTAAAATAATAAAGGAAAGAACTGGCTTATACACGTAGGGGATAGGAAATTCACGAATGACGCATCATCACGTCTCAACTACTCAACTCATTAACTTGACATTTTGCATTATAGATTCTTAATTACCGAGGATGGTTATAGGCCTATTTTGAATTCTTCAAGATTTCTGTAGGTCAAGTTTTTAATTGGACCCTTGCGGAGCACGGGTTACTTGCTAGTCGTCACGAAAGATACAATAGTTGAAGATATGCCATGGTTTGTAGAATTTATTCTAAGTTTGAAAGTTCTGTATCAAATTATGGTTTTGTGTATCAAGTTGAGATGATACTGTATCATGTGTTTTGATACTGTATCATGTGTTTTGATACTGTATCATGTGTTTTGATACTGTATCATGTGTTTTGATACTGTATCATGTGTTTTGATACTGTATCATGTATGGTGATTCTGAACCTGTAGCATCTGTGATGACTACAGCTGAGTATCAGTGGTAGTTAAAGATTCATATTTTTTATGAATCAGGTGTCAATTAAGATAATAATTCATTACTTGAACGTTTCAAATATGAAAATTTTATTGCCTACTTTTTGAATCCAGTGACTGACTATTTTTCTTTAGTTTTCAAGTAGACTATTAATTTTGAAAAGAAAACTGGTTCATTATGTCTATGAACGCATTCGACTATTTATTGTTTGGTATTATAATAATTTAGTAAAATTTGAATTTATATTAGCTTGAGATCGGATTTTAGTTTAAGTAGTGTTTTTAATGTTTTGGTTTTTTTTGTAGGCCTAGTTGAGGTTATGATATAAAATTTGTTTTGTTTAAGGCTACATAAATAACAACTGGTAATATTGAGATCGGATTTTAGTTTAAGTAGTGTTTTGAATGTTTTGGATTTTTTTTGTAAGCCTAGTTGAGGTTATGATTTAAAATTTGGTTTGTTTAAAGCTACATAAATAACAACTGGTAATAACTCGGGTTAAGACAGCCGTTTCTCTTCATGGTTTCAATTTTTAATAAATTATCCGGTGGTTTGAAACCTACCTAAAACTGTAGGTTCATTAATTTCTCATTATCATCCGCCTCATTACCCATGCACAAGCCTAGAGCTCATGTGGGCATCACCCTCAGCAAAAAAAATTTCCTTAACTTATCAAACTTACAAAATAATTGTTTGTGATAGCTAATCATTTTGGTATGGTTTAAAAGTGCACTGGTTTCATCTACTGTAAAAAATGGTATCAATATGTTAATACTATAGAAACGTTGTTGACACTAGAAATCGTATTATGTTCTTTCTGTCATTTAAGCATTAGGACTTTTTGGAAACTTATTTATTAGTTTTATAGTTTTTCTGTTGGAATATCTGGCTGATGAAGTTTTCAATAGATTGACTTTTTTAAGAAGCATCTTCCAATATCCAATCTCTCTATCCATTCCTGGATAGATCGTGTCAGTTAGTATATTTAAGATGCGTTAGTAAATCTGTTATTATAATAAGAAAACAAAGATATTGTCAAATTTCACTAAAAATTTATTAAAAACTTTAAACAGAACCATGGCTGTACAGCTGATGATGCGTTGGTTAACTGCGTGAAACCATTGTTCTGTTTTAAAGTTTTTAAT